>NC_056061.1:38942500-39120000 GCF_016772045.2 Ovis aries | reverse complement strand
ATACATGTATTATTTAGGCAATGGAATTAAAATGGAAAATTTGCTTAAAATACTTCATTCATAAAAATTCAGTTCATGAGAAACTTTCCAGGAGCAAATTTATTGAGTAAATTAACACTGATAGTGCTGTAGTATTTTGTTATTTCTGACTTGATGAGGGGAAAATGCTATAATTGCATACAGGATTTAGGGTTTGAGAGACTTGAGTTCAATGAAGAATAGTAAGATAAGGTAAGTAAATGATTACTTTTGCAAAATCAAGTTACAATGAATTATGGGTTAGTTCATTGATGAGTTTACCAAAGATACTGTTGTAGGAAACTAAGATTTTTACATAAGGTTCATTTGATAATCATGGCTACTTGACATAAAAGGTACCTATATATTGATAATATTACTTTCCATATGATATGTACAAAACTTCTGTCTGTTATTCTGAAAATGCTTTCCTTGGTAGATTAGAGCAGCACATCTAGAATACATCTAGATTCTAGCCTTGCTAGGGACATACTGTTTTTTAGAGTCCTTATTTTTCATAAATCAGTTCAGTTCAGTTGCTTAGTCTGACTCTTTGCAATCCCATGGATTGCAGCTTGCCTGGCTTCCCTGTCCATCACTAACTCCCAGAGCTTGCTCAAACTCATGTCCATCGAGTCAGTGATTCCATCCAACCATCTCATCCTCTGTTGTCCCCTTCTCCTCCCACCTTCCGTCTTTCCTAGCTAGCATCAGTGTCTTTTCCAAGGGTCAGTTCTTCACATCAGGTGGCCAAAGTATTGGAGTTTCAGCTTCAACATTAGTCCTTCCAATGAATATTCAGGAACGATTTCCATTAGGATTGACTGGTAGGATCTCCTTGCAGTCCGAGGGACTCTCAAGAGTCTTCTCCAACGCCACAGTACAAAAGCATCAATTCTTGGGCACTCAGGTTTCTCTATAGACCAACTCTCACATCCATACATGACTACTGGAAAAACCATAGCTTTGACTAGATGGACCTTTGTTGGCAAAGTAACGCCTCTGCTTTTTTATATACTGTCTAGGTTGGACCTGGACTTCCCTGGTGGCTTAGATGGTGAAGTGTCTGCCTGCAATGCGGGAGACCTGGGTTTGATCCCAGGGTCAGGAAGAGCCCCTGGAGGAGGAAATGGCAACCCACTCCAGTACTCTTGCCTGGAAAATTCCATGGACAGAGAAGCCTGGTAGGTAGGCTACAGTCCATGGGGTCACAGAGTCAGACACAACTGAGCGACTGACTTCACTTTCACTTTCTAGGTTGGTCTTAGCTTTTCTTCCAAGCAGCAAGCCTCTTTTAATTTCATGGCTGCAATCACCATCTGTGGTGATTTTGGAGCCCCCAAAATAAAGTCACTGTTTCCATTGTTTCCCCATCTATTTGCCATGAAGTGATAGGACCAGATGTCATGATCTTAGTTTTCTAAATGTTGAGTTTTAAGCCAACTTTTTGACTCTTCTCTTTAACTTTCGTCAAGAGGCTCTTTAGTTCCTCTTCACTTTCTGCCATAAGGGTGGTGTCATCTGCATATCTGAGGCTATTGATATTTCTCCTGGCAATCTTGATTCCAGTTTCTGCTTCATCCAGCATGGCATTCTGCATGATGTATTCTGCATATAGTTAAATAAGTACGGTAACAACAGCCTTGACATATTCCTTTCCCATCTGGAACTAGTCTGTTGTTCCATATCTAGTTCTAATTCCTGCTTCTTGACCTGCATACAGATTTCTCAGGAGGCAGGTAAGGTGGTCTGATATTCCCATCTCTAAGAATTTTCCACACTTTGTTGCGATCCACACAGTCAAAGGCTTTGCTGTAGTCAGTAAAGCAGAAGTAGATGTTTTTCTGGACCTCTCTTGTTTATTCAAAGATCCAATGAGTGTTGGCAATTTGATCTCTGGTTCATCTGCCTTTTCTAAATCCAGCTTGAACATCTGGAAGTTCACAGCTCATGTACTGCTGAACCCTGGGTTGGAGAATTTTGAGCATTCCTTCCATAACATGTGAGATGAGTGCAATTGTGTTGTAGTTTGAACATTCTTTGGCATTGCCTTTCTTTGGGATTGGAATGAAAATTGACCTTTTCCAGTCCTGTGGCCACTGTTGAATCTTCCAAATTTGCTGGCATATTGAGTCCAGCACTTTCAGGGCATCATCTTTTAGGATTTAACAGAGCTCAACTGGAATTTGATTCATGGATCAGGAAGAGCCCTGGAGAAGGAAATGGCAGCCTGCTCCAATATTCTTGCCTGGAGAATCCCATGAACAGAGGAGCCTGGCAGGCTATAGTCCATGGGGTTTCAAGAGTCAGACATAAGTGACTAAACCACCACCACCAACAACTGGAATTCCATCACCTCCAGTAGCTTTGTTTGTAGTAATGCTTCCTAAGGCCCTCTTAACTTCACACTCCAAGATGTCTGGCTGTTGGTGAGTGATCACACCATTGTGGTTATCTGGGTCAGGAAGATCTTTTTTATACAGTTCTTCTATGTACTGTTGCCCCCTCTTTTTAGTATCTTCTGTTTCTCTTAGGTCCATACCATTCTGTCCTTTATTGTGCCCATCTTTGCATGAAATGTTCCCTTGGTATCTCTAATTTTCTTGAAGAGATCTCTAGTCTTTCCCATTCTATTGTTTGCTCCATTTCTTTGCATTGATTGCTGATGAAGGCTTTCTTATCTCTCCTTGCTATTCTTTGGAATTCTGTATTCAAATGGGTATATCTTTCCTTTTCTCCTTTGCTTTTCACTTCTATTCTTTTCACAGCTATTTGTAAGGCCTCCTCAGACAACCATTTTGCCTTTTTGCATGTCTTTGTCTTGAAGAAGGTCTTGATCATTGCCTCCTGTACAAGGTCATGAAATTCCGTCCATAGTTCTTTAGGCACTCAGTCTATATATACCCTATTATATATAGACAGAAATACCCTAATTAAAATGGTAAAAACAAATGTATATGAAGCTTAATGCTATACCTATTTAAAAAATTAAGTAAAGCCCATAATTATTCCTGTATAATAAGACAGAATACTCATTATACATTTAGACTATAGTCACACTGGGGTCATATTATTTATTAGAGTCTTTATTTTTTAATAAATATTTTAGCTTAAGTGGTATAAAAATAAACACATATGGAACAGAATGGCATATGTGTTTATCACTTTTTTCAGTGTTTAGGCTAAAACCCCTATTTATCTTTATATAGGTTCTTCACAGATAGATATACTGGCAAAATGCTATTCCCTCATAACTGTATTTATATTTATATTATGTTTTTATATTGGATGGAAATGAAATATTTAACAAATCAAAATGTTTCTAATTGATAGCACAAAGCAAGTCACGGTGCAAATTATTGGCATGAGAAAATATGTTTAATTCACTTTGGACTTACTCTAGACAAGATTACTTTTCAAATGAAGTTTCTGGTAAATATGTTTCTGAGAAGCTAAAATTTATTCCAAAACTCTGAAAAATAATATACATTTTAATCTCCTTTCTTACATTTTGTATATTTTTATGGTGGAGTACATCTCCATTCACTATATCATTATTTCCAAGCCATCTTGTAAGGCAGATCAGAATAATTTTTGATATTGCCCCCCACAAAAAAAGAGACCATGAGAATTAATAAGTGCATTAGTAGCTGGGGAAGGCAATGGCACCCCACTCCAGTACTCTTGCCTGGAAAATCCGACGGACGGAGGAGCCTGGTAGGCTGCAGTCCATGGGGTTGCTGAGTCGGACACAACTGAGCGACTTCACTTTTACTTTTCACTTCCATGCATTGGAGAAGGAAATGGAAACCCACTCCAGTGTTCTTGCCTGGAGAATCCCAGGGACGGGGGAGTCTCGTGGGCTGCCATCTATGGGGTTGCACAGAGTTGGACACAACTGAAGAGACTTAGCTGCAACAGCAGCTGCAGTGGCTGGGGAAATGCACTTAAATCATTTCAGATGACTCAATATGATAGCTTTAAAAAATCACAAGTGTTTCATGAGTCCCAAAGAGTCACAACTGCTCTAGAGATTCATGTAGAATGATGGAATGAGATGCTGGTAAAATTTCAACTGGTATATGGCATCAGCTGAGATTTAGATAAGCAGTAGGCTGGGGAATAACTTATGTATGTAGTTTTGTTTTTCTGGTTTTTGCTTTTGTGTATGTTGTTGTATTAACCATTTTCTCATGCATTTCAGAACCCTGTTGTGTGCTGATGTTAGTGGGCCACATAATTTATCCCTACCAAAGAAATTCTCTAAATATAAATTGTTTGAATTTTACTTTTATTCTAAGTTGATTTTCTTCTACTTGTTTGGGATCCTACTGAGATTTCTATGACATAGCTAGTAATTTTATTCCATGAATTATGACAGCTCTCTTCCCAAACAACAACAATAGTAGTATTCACAGGAGCCTAAAAGATAAGTGTGAACTTTTTTACTCCTTCCTGTCTTTTTCCATTCCACGCTTCCTCTGATTTGTTGAATACCTACTGTATCCCAGTTATTTGACTGTAGAGTTAGAACAAAAAAAATTGGCCATCCATCCATTTTTTGGTGGAATTTGTAATCCAGTTGGACTTACCAGGTGATGCTAGTGGTAAAGAACCCACCCGTCAATGCAGGAGACGTAAGAGACTCAAGTTTGATCCCTGGGTCAGGAAGAAACCCTGGAAGAGGGCATGACAATTCACTCCAGTATTCTTGCCTGGAGAATCCCATGGACAGAGGAGCCTGCTGGGCTACAATCCATAGGGTTGCAAAGAGTCAGACATGACTGAAGCGACTTAGCCTGTATGCACGCATAGTCTAGTTGAAGCCCACTAGCTTTAAAGTAGAAATTGCTAACCCAAGGAATTTCATTAAAAGGGAAATCTGAATGATATAGGAGCAAAAAATAGGAGGAAACTACCCTTGTGTGTTAGGTCAGGGTAAGTTCCTTTATGGTATGACTAAATAAAACTGAAACCTCAAGAGGGAAGACTAGGTATCTAAGCAAAAGAGAAAAATGAAAGAAATTCAGAGATGAAAAAAAAAAAAGAGTGAGATAAATCTGATATATACGTGCTCAGTGAGTAGAGGAAGTGAGCGGAAGAGATGAAAGAAAATGTTACATTAGAAAAAATATACTTCCCTTTTACTGAACAACTATTTAAGTGCCAAGTGTCAGTGTTCTGCTGGGGAATATATCGGTAAACAAATTAGACAAAATTCTTACTCTCAAGGAGCTTATGTTCCTTTCTTCATCAATAAATGATGCATCAAAGCTCATGTCCTTTTATCTGTCATTGAGTGAAATATGAAGTATTTTCTTAGTTTCTAATTTCTTTCAGATGTTTCAGTATAAAGACCTATGATTACTTTCGATACTTACTTTGGCTTATTCAGTTCAGTTCAGTTCAGTTCAGTCTCTCAGTCATGTCCAACTCTGGTATTATCCTCATTTCAGTTCAGTCGCTCAGCCATGTCTGACTCTTTGCTGCTGCTGCTGCTACTAAGTCACATCAGTCGTGTCCGACTCTGTGTGACCCCATAGACCCTGACTCTTTGCGACCCCATGAATCACAGCACACCAGGCCTCCCTGTCCAACACCAACTCCTGAAGTTCATTCAAACTCACGTGCATTGAGTCAGTGATGCCATCCAGCCATCTCATCCTCTGTCGTCCCCTTCTCCTCTTGCCCCCAATCCTTCCCAGCATCAGAGTCTTTTCCAATGAGGCAACTCTTTGCATGAGGTGGCCAAAGTATTGGAGTTTCAGCCTTAGCATCAGTCCTTCCAATGAACACCCAGGACTGGTCTCCTTTAGGATAGATTGGTTGGATCTCTTTGCAGTCCAAGGGACTCTCAAGAGTCTTCTGCAGCACCACAGTTCAAAAGCATGGCTTATTACTCATCATTAAAAACCCATGATATTTTATTTTTCAAACACTTAATGATCATTAGTGTATTTTCCTCCTATATTTTATTTTATTGGCTTGACTTGTATTTTGTATCTCTGAATTTCCATGAAAAAATTTTAGTCACCAATAATATTGCAAGCATGTCTTTGTATGCTATTAAATAAAATATTACACAGCAATTAATTTTATAATACATTATTTTTCAGAAAGTAAAAATAGAAACATTATTATTATATTAATCCATAATTCAAAATGAGAAACTTATTATCAGAAATAATAGTCTCATAAATAGTATGTTATACTCTAATATTTTTCAGATGTTAAGCTCCATAATATTCAAAGATTTTAAAAAAGAACTAGACTAGGAACTGTATAAAGTGACTAAACTGTGGTAAAGTTTAAAACTGGCTGATTGAAATCTTGTTGGTCTTCAAAATTTGGAGGTTTCCTATCACAACCATTTGCTTATATCTGCATGTAAGCAAAAAGTAAATAAGTAAACTGTCTAAACTGCAAAAAAAGATATGTAGGGGAGACTTTCCACAATGGATATTACTGACCCCATTTTAGTGAGAGAAAGATAAAATATTACTAAATAGCCTGTAAGTGAAGCTCTATTCCAGAAAGAAAAAAAATTGAAGCAATGCAAGTAATAAATAATACAACAATCAAACAGCATCAAACTATTTGGTATGGATATTAAGTAATGAAATAAGTTATAAAATATTTTAAAATGAAAATTTGAACTTTTAGAAGAAAAATGTGACCACAATAAAGGAATTTTTTTTCATAGAATTCTGTTATTTGTTTCTTTCTAACCAAGAGATGGGATAGATGGGCAGGAGAAAATAAGAGTATGAAAATGAGGGAAAGAAAACTTGTATTGAAATATTATTAACATTTAAAATGAAAACTCTAAATGAGTCATTCTTTTACAATCCTTTTAAACAGAACATATATTCCTTAGCTGGCATGCTTTGGGGGATATTCCTGCTAAAGGAAAAGAGCTAGACCACAAGACCTATGAAAATCATAAAAGTAACAATAAATTTACCAATTTACTGGATGCTATAAATTTAATAATAAAGTACACTTTTGCATTTGTAGTGGTAAATATTTGTATATATTGATAACCTACTAGTATTGAGAATCTTCCAGGGCAGTAAATAAAAATTATCTTTTGGTAGCAGGATTATGGGAACATTGTAAGTAATAAAGTTCATTTTAACATCTGTGATGATGGGGAAGATAACAACTCTAGATGGACCCTTTAAAATCAAATCATGCCAGTGTTTTTATTTATACAGAGTTGATCAGTACAGAGAAGGTGATGTTTCTGTTTTACAATCAGTCTGATGCTGGGTATTTGAAAGAGTTCAGTTTTCACAGAATAATTGCAAACATTAATTTGTATATAAGTTCAATAATTTGAATTCAATTGAAGAACTCTTGCTATTTGGCTTTGCTTTTTGAAGTGGATTTGATTATGACCTGAAAGGCAGATTAATAGCAGGATTATGGTCTTATAGATCATACAATTCATTATGTTCTCACTAATCAATATCTGGCATCAGATACTACAACTTCACTGTATATGTTTCATTCATTTAGATGGGCAGATCTATATTTTTGTTACTTTACTGTGCTGCATATATCATGGGCAAAAGACCTTTTTGAGATCTTTAAAGCTATTAGTCTTCTCATTGCTTTGCAACTTAAGGATTCAGTATTTGAAAGTTTAGTATAAGTCAATAACTTTTAGTCCTAAAATCCATAACTCGAAAGATAATTAGAAATAATATTTTCTTATATTAAGCTATTTTTTCAGTCTTTAATTCTCTCAATCTTTTTTAATCACATTAATGGGACTAGCAACTAAATAGATTACTCTTAACTATTAAGACACCTTGTTCAGTTCAGTTTGGTTGCTTAGACGTGACTGACTCTTCGATCCCATAGACTGCAGCACGACAGGCTTCCCTGTCTATCACCAACACCCAGAGCTTGCTCAAACTCATATCCGTTGAGTTGGTGATGCTATCCAACCATCTCATCCTCTGTCATCCCCTTCTCCTCCTGCCCTGAATCTTTCCCAGCCTCAAGGTCTTTTCCAATGTGTCAGTTCTTCTCATCAGGTGACCAGAGTATTGGAGTTTCAGCTTCAGCATCAGTCCTTCTAATGAATATTTAGGACTGGTTTCCTTTAGGATTGACTGGTTTGATCTCCTTGCAGTCCAAGACTCCTTGAAGTCCCTTGGAGTCTTCTCCAACACCACAGTTCAAAATCATCAGTTATTTGGAAATCAATTTTCTTTATGGTCCAACTCTCACATCCATACATGACTAGTGGAAAAACCATAGATTTCACACCTTATAGAGAGACTCATTTTTTAAGATTCAGCTTATTTGTGTATTCTGAGATGTGGGAACAGTTAAAAACCACTGGAGAAAATGGATAGATTTTAGTTGTAAAACATACCAAGGTCTTTGAGTCTGTGAAGTAACACTAAGACACTAAGAAAAGCCCCATAAATGATTCTGTGGCTTTGTTTTTGGTCAATTTCTAAACTGGTTGGACCATGTAAGAGATAATATTTAATTCTGGAAAAAAAATTAAACCCAACATTATTTGCTTTAATGTAAGATTGACTTTAAAGTTGTAAATACCTATAGAATCCGAAAAAAAAGAAAATGCTGATTTCACAGTTTTACTAAGTATAACCTAATTCTGGGGTTCCAGTGGTAAATGAAATCCCAGAGCATCCCACAGTTTCAGAATCACAGGATCCTTCCATGTCCTGTAGTCTTTGGAGTCTGAGGAGCTCTTTGCACTACTGCCAGCTGCCACTTTTTGGCATTGCTCTTTCAGTGTTCCCATCTCTCCTCCTCTGTCAGGGAATTCTTAAAGCTGCTCATAGTGGCCTCTAGTTCTATATCTGCTTCAGGGTAGAGGTTTATGTCTTTGATGATTCTCAGTGGAGAATTGCTGGGAGCCATCATGGGAGATCCCACCCATGACAAGGTCATGCGGAGGAAACCTGACAGGCAAGGCGGATCAGGACTCGAGGGACTTCCTGGACCTGCTCGAGCATCTACCCCAAACAAAAATCTGTCTGTCTACTGTATACTATATTATGCCTTTCACCAACTCTTCTGACATTAACAGGGGGCTATCCCTGACCACCTTTCTTTGGAGAAAATCAACTTAGGGCTCTAGTTGATAAGTTTCCTGGGCATGAAAGGAGCATTTCAATTCAAACCCCTCTGTTAGCATTCTAGCTTGCTTGGCAGGTTTATCCAGACTCTTGCAACTATGCATATGATTGTTCACAAACTATGACATGGGAAGCCTAATCATTCTAAAAATATAGAGCCCTGCGAGAGGTGAAAAAGTTTTATTAAAATAATACTGGTGAAGGGTTTCATTGTTGAGCCAATGCTTGCTGCCAAGTTCCCATATCCCTTATCCATTGTGTGCCTGGGAGTGCATTAGTTAATATAGTTGGAATGTAAGAAAAACAAATGGTAGCCTTGGTATTAACCACATCAGACCTTTGAGCTAATAAGTTCTTTTTCATAACCCACTGCACCTTTGCTCCATGAGAATGTAACTCTGTTTAGTACTTTCCAAGGCTGATAAGGATTAGAGGTATAAAGAAAAAAACACTTCAAGGGAAAACAAGTTTTCTGGTTGATCAACCTTTATCAAAAAAGGGTCATAAAATGTCAACAGGCCTCCAAGGCCAGAAGATAATGTACACAACATAAGATCCTTGTTTATGGGAAAGGTATGCAGAAAAAAATCCTGGTTTCGATAAGGGCAAAACTGCTAGAATGTTTGAGTTGACTCTGCATGACTTTGCATCTTTCATTTTCTTCTATGTACAAGTCAGGGTATAAAAGCTCTTTTTGAAAATAAAGTTATGGCCTCGCTCACCAAAGCTTGGTCTCCCCGTGTCATTCATTCATTCACCAATGCCGTTCATCCTGAGGGTATCCCTGGACTCTGCTGAGGCTGGACCCCAGCAGAGAATGGAGTTACTCCTGCTCTTTCCCAAACAAAAGCAGTCTCCTTAGTGTTGCAAAGGAAATCAAGCCTTTTGTCCAGGGTCATGCTTGAAGAGCCAGTTTCACTGTTGTGCATGTGAGACATCCTGTGACACGGTCTACTGATGTCCATATCAATCAAACACCATTGCAAAGACACGTCTGCTCATAATGTCCACTATATTTGCTGGCCCAATTTTCAGTTTTCTGGTCAGAGAAACTTTATCCACGTTGTAGGCTCTTGAGGAAGCTGCACATAATGCCTGGGACATATGGTCATGCTCCCTCAATTTGCTTTTAAACACAATTGTTCTTAGATTTTGCCCTTTTGATAGAGCTTACTTGAAGAGAACATAAGCAATGAGCAAACTCAAATCGTTCCACAAATTGAAATATATTAGATGGTGAAGATTTAAAAAAATTTTCTCTAAAAGTGTATTTATAGAATTCCTTCAAGGTATTGTAGTAATTTAAATTGTGTACACCTTTATAAAATATTTACCATTGCTTCTATATATATGGATGACAGATAATAAGCATTTCTTGGTTGATTGAAATTACAGTACACCTATGTTAGTAAATAAAACTTTCAAATATTAATTTTGAAGTCAAGAATGGTCTACTGTACTTATTATAGTAAAATGTCTCCAACTCTACCATATTCTAAATCTACTATGAATTTATATATTTTTGTTCCTTGAAACCCCCCCAAATAATGATTAATTTAGATATGATTATTAAGCTATTTATAAAATATACATATAAATTAATGCATTAAATATTTAACTTAATAAAGAAAGTATAATTATCCCCATTTAACAGATAAATGGGTTTCCCTGGGGGTACAGTGGTAAAGAATCTGCCTTTTAATGCAGGAGATGTGAGAGAGGTGGGTTTTATCCCTGGGTCAGGAAGATCCAGTGGAATACGAAATGGCAATCCATTCCAGTATTCTTGCCTGGAGAATCTCATTGAGCGGGGAGCCTGGTAGGCTACAGTCCATGGGGTCACATGTCCTTGAAAAGAACCTAATATTTAAACAGAATAATCCAGCAAATATTTTATTATTACTTTCCAGCCTGTTTTAAAATATACTTTGCAGCAACATTCATGATTGTTGTTCTTCTATTTTAGTTTGCTTAAATGATGGGAGTGGAGACAGTAGCGAGGGTAGGAAGGAGAAACGTGAAAGACGGCAAAGACTTGAATTAGAAAATTAAATGGCAACAATTGCTTGGCAATTCATTCTTAAAATCAAGGTATATTAGTTTTAACTTGGCTCTGGCAGTAATGATTATCCATGAAATAACCCTAAATAATCCAAAACACATGTGCATTTATTGTATGCATTTTACATTAACAGTAGATTGTGAGCACAGGTGGCCTCCCGCAGGACTTTAGAAAACATAGTTTTGTATAAATCTTTTTGTGCCATTTAAAAAAAGTGGTAGATTTTTCTTCTGATATATTTTCATTTTCGTCTGTGTATGTGTTGATAGGGCATTTACTGTACATGTTACTTATACAACTGGAGTTATTTGTTATTCCTAGAGCTGTTAACAGAAAACACAAATTAAGCTATATTAATAAATGCAAATGTTTGTAACCTCTTGCAACACCTTGATGGTGACACTTTATGCTGATGATAATGAAATACTAGGTAATATTTAAAAATTTTCCTGAAATGACAGAATTTCCCAAAATTTTCCTGGTCTGGGCCATCCGGAGATGAGTTGGTATGTTTAACAATGTAGGTCCTACACCTCAAGAGAGATCTGGACATCCCATATTCTGTACCCCAGGAATAGGAACTACACTGATGCTTGACAGTTTGAACACTTTCATATGAACTGGCTATTCAAAAATGCCCACTTACAAATTGTAAATTAGTTTCTTTCTACACATCAGTCTTTTTGAAACAAGTAAAATGCAGCTAAGAATTATCTTTATTTATTATGGTCGGTATTCTCTTCATTAACTGGAACTCTAGAATGTGAATATGGTGCCCATCCAAACATGACCCTCTCCCATTTGCATGTTACATTTCAAGCCATTTCATTTTCAAAACCTGAAAAAAATCCTTTTGTGACAAAATCTTCCATATTTTGTCTCATACAAGATTTAGTACCTAGTTACTATCACGATACTGAGGATTCCTTCTTCATCTTACCTCACAGTTTGAAGTCCTCCCATCTAACTTGATGCCCACCTGGGACAAGGATGCCATCAAGAAGCAAATATTTATATTTATTTGCTAGAGTTTGGGAAAGGAGCTGGAAGTACCTGCCAGACCTCACTCTTGTTTTCAACTGGATCAACTTTTAGTCTGATAAACTGAGATCCATATTGAAACTTTACCAGCAAGGGGAAATAGGAGTACGGGATTTGGGACATTCATTTTGTATGGGTATAAATTTTGGTCCAAGAAACAAGAGTACAAGAATATTCATATTCCTTTATTAAAGTAATATTTAACCTATTTTAACTCCTGATATTCAGACTTGCACTAGGATCATGAAAAGATCTTGGTCTTACTAGAGGCCAGGTATATTGGGGGATGGATGAATTGCATCCTAAGCCAAGATTTCCTTCTTTTGTTTTCTTTTACTTGTCCCAAAGGGCAGTCTGCGCTTGGTGTAATCAGAAATGCTCTTTCAGAGTCATAGGCTCTCTGCTGACTTCAACTTGGCCCTCAGAGAGCTCTTCTGATCCTCTCAACTGGGCAAAGTTTCCAGCCTCCACAGGGTTAAATGGTCCAAAGTAATGCCCCACCCAAGGCCTAGATGCATGAGTAAATCAACCCCCAAAGCCTGTAGGACTGTCAGTGTAAAGCATTCATCTCATTTCTAGTTGTCTTTCTTATATATCTCAGTAGGTGAAGCTTTCTTCCATCAACAGAAAAGAAGTGTGAATTTTTTCTTTAGTGTTTGAAAACCTGCTTCCTGCTCATAACGTACCTGCTTCTTCAAGGAAGAGTTCAGAACTTAGGGTATAAAACCAATCCATCTTCTTGGGATGAGGGTGGATGGGGAGGAAAGACCGGCAGTAGGGACAATGCAGATATTTGCATGTTCTCAGGCTATTATCCTGGTAAAATTCAACAATTTTAAAAATCATTAGACATTTTGAGATGCATACAATATGGTGCCAAGAGCTGATGACTCAGTGGTGTACAACAGAATTCTCACAAAACTTAGAGTCTAGCAGGAAGCTTCTATAATTTAAATCGTTGACAATTGAGCAGGTAACTCCTGGTGGGAGCACACAGCATCTGCTTTGAACCTGTTCTTGAGACTTAAATCCCAACCCTGAAAGCTGAAAATAAACAATAGGGATGAATATTTTGTTTCATCACTTTGTAAATTGTATGTTTCTTTTCAACTGTTATGTCAAGTATAAACTTTCAGAATTTGTTAGTAGAAGGAAGCCATGTTAGACCTAACTTTGCTACTGATTCAACCAAGTTTAATATTGCTAACTGTTATATTAGAATTGTGTGGAATAAGGTATTTTTAAAAACCTATGAAGTAAATTTGGTTTAAACTCTAAGAAGACAATTTCACTTCAAAGTTGTCACTTCATAGTTTTCAGATATTGCAAAATGCAGATATTGCAAATTGTCATTTACCTTTTATTTCTTTTTTAAAATTTTATGAGAGAAAAAGTATAGTTGCTGGGAATTTCTTATTTTTGATTTTACAAATTTCCTTTTCTTCCTTTCTTGTAAATCCTGTTAAAAGAATAACCAAATATTTTAAGTTTAGCTTCTTAGTATTTTATCTAATTTATTTTAGAAAATTCATTCAGATACCATATTTAGGTAATTTTTGCTTAAGCAAAGATTCCTGAACTATCAGAGGAAATATGATGTTGAAGAGAAAGAGTTTGTTTCAATCTTGAAACATGATTATTCATGTATTTAAAAGAAATCTCTAATCATTCATCTTTGCAATAATTGCTTATAAAATGAATTGACAACTCTGTAAGTTTTATTTGCTCTAGGGTATTTTAAGACTTCTTTTCCTAGAACAGTGGCATCAAATCACCAACAAGCATTCAGAGAGATCATGTGGGTTGCAGCACTTCCCTGGAGTCAGGGACAGAAAAAGGAACAGACATGTTTGAATATATTTAATTGACTAAAGAAGAGAGGGGGTGTATATTTTATTTTAAATCCAGCCAGAAAGATGACAATGACTGTCATGGGAATTTTGTCACTGCTTTGAGAGGTAAAATACTGATGGTATTGATGTCCAAAGAGGTGAATTGGGTTCTTTGAGAATTTGATACATAGTTTAGTAAAAATTTTAAGGCTTGTATTACTGAGATTTTTCACTCAAAGTGCCTCTTGTTAAGATTTTCCTCTAAGGGTGAGAGGTTAGTGCAGTTCTTTCATGTAAAGGTCTTAGCGTGGAGAAAGTGAAATCATAGATTTTAAGCTTCATAAATTAGTAACTTTGAGCTATTTGTACCTCTGCAACTTTGCTGTGAAGAATGAAGTGACAGTTTCTGTGCTGTTTGCCTATGAGATGATTTCCTTAAAGTCCCATAATGAGTTGTTTTTGGCAGGATTAATGAGTATTATAATGGTAAATGGATGTTTGTAGCTCAGTTGTGTTCCATCACAGAGTAACATGGGGTTTCTGGTCCCTTGGAGGCCATAATTGGTGGCATTAATGCAGTTTTTAATTACAATTCTTGAAAAAAATGAATTGGAACCAAAACAGAAGCTAAGTGATCATCTCTCTGCTGCTTCAGATGGTATAAACAGAGGACTGTTGCTAACTCTGATATCTACAAATTGAATCATACCCTTCAAATAGAACATATACAGTATATTTTGATGGTGATTTTGTTTAAAAGTGACTTATTTGCCTTTTTTTCTCTTATTCATATATATTGAAACATATTTATAATAGCTTTTATTATATTTATATATAATATATACATGTAAAATATATACCTATATTATACATAGATATGAAATATATACATATTATAAAGATACATATAGAAATATAAGTGAAGGCAGACATAAAATTATAGGCTCACTTCTTATATTTGTACCCCAGTATTTGTTTCCTGATTCTCAGTTAGTATTGAGCAATATAATTGTAATTAATTCCCAAAGCTCTATGAATGAACTAGAATGCACTAAGCCATTTTTCTTTCTCTCTTTCCACACACATGTGAGCAATTACTAATAGCTGCTACTTCAGCATACCCCATTTTGCAGTATTATGTTGGTTTGTGGTCTTTAGTGGCAAGTCCAAAATTGATCTATAGGATAACACTTGAAAAATGCTCTATGGAGAGGAAAATGCCTCATAAGATGAAATGGCATATATATATATGTATATATATATATATATATATATATATATATATAGAGAGAGAGAGAGAGAGAGAGAGAGAGAGAGAGAGAGAGAGAGAGAGAGATAATATAAAATTTAAAAATCCACAAAACCAGACACTTATTCCTTATCTATAAGTTGCCTCAACTGCATTGGTTACCATATATATCCTTCTAACAATAATATAATCATTATTAAGTATGCCAGTTCTTGGAATAAATCACAAGGCAAAATATTAGACTGTGGTTAATTAACAAACAATTAATAGTAAGTGAAATATTAGAGATTAACTGAATATGTTACCTTTTTGTGTTCTTGCTAAAGTGAGTAAGTGTAGAGGCTATTCCTTATTTTCAAAGCCCTTTACAAAGATATTCTTGGTATCTGAGTTTTTTTTGAGTTAAAAGCACATGGGGCAGATATGCATTTGAATCAGTGGCAAGCAATCATATTTATGAAAAAAGTGCAAAAACCTGGAAGCCATGGAATTGTTTCCATATTTATGTTTGAGTTTTGGTGAGAAAAGCAGTCTAAATTTCTCAGAATTGCCAGCATTAAAAAAAAAAAATTGCCTTTCTCAACTCTGTGTCTTTGAAACTTACATGTCATTTTGAGTCTTACCATCAGATAAAATTCACCGATAGCCTCAAATATCTGGTTCCATAGTCCTATAAAACAGTTTCATTTTCTATTTGTAAGAAACGAACAAAGCAAATAAAAACAGACAAGCAAATGAAAATGCCCTCCTTCCATCATATTTATAAACAGGAATTTCAGAATTTGGGAATTGTGGAGCAAATTTTTTACAACATCCCCTACAACAGGAACCCAGTCTTGGTTTTATGCAGCTCCATTCTCTTAGTGTTCATGATGATTGAATGTGCTGAAGTTGCTTTGTTTTTTTTTCTTTAGAAGAGTGATGATATTGATTAATTCAGCTGATGCATCAGTGTCCAATCTCCACAATTTTAGTAGTTTCTACAAAATGTTTTAAAATAACTAGACAGCATTTATACATGTGAGAATTCTGTGGGCTTTTGCATATTATCATGCTAAATCTGATGTTGATTGTGTCAACCATGCCATCTAAAAATATTGGGGGAAAAAAAGAGACCAAAATGCAAGTGAAAATTTAGTGTTTAAGTAGATGTTTAATACCACTGAACATGTATATGTGTTATACGTGTGTATATAGACACAGGTGTTTGTGATACACATGTACACATATACCTATATATAAATAAAATTTTAGAATTCATCCAAAGTATGCTAGCAGTGAACATTCTGCCTAATTACTTTTTTGTGTGAATTTTTTAGCTATTAAACATAAACTGTATAATATAACTTCTCCGTTTCGTAACATAATAGTAACAATACCAAATAATAGTTAACTCTTCTCAAGTTTACTCTGTTTCAAGCACTTATACATTTTTTTCCTCACACAATCCTTTGGAATAAGTACTGGTATTTTCTTCATGTTAAAGATGAACAAACAGAAGAACAGACAGGCAGGGTGACTTTCCCAGGTCATACATACCTTGGCAGAGCAGGATGGGGATTAGGATTCATCTCTGTGTCTCCAATCTGGTCATCCTTAAAATCTCTACAATGCCTATGGGAAGGGTTAGAAGTAATAGCAAAACAACAACAAAACTTTGGTTATATGTTTAGCTACAATGTTCAGTGATGTAAATTAAATGTTTTAAAAGGTCTTAATACTCTTTCTGGGCTTCCCAGGTGGCTCGGTGGTAAAGAATCTGCCTGCCAGTGCTGAAGACACAGGATATGGGAGCTTGATCCCTGAGTCAGGAAGATCCCCTGGGGCAACCCACTCCAGTATTCTTGCCTGGAGAATCCCCTGGACAAAGAAGCCTGGCCGGCTACGGTCCATGGGGTCGCAAAGAGTCGGACACGACTTAACCCACTAAGCACATGAGGATGAGTCTTGAGCAGCAGAGTTTAATTCAATTGATTCAGAATTTATTGAGCCCCTACTTTATACCTGGTACACAGTACCAAAGGAAACACCACACAGCACAGCACTGTTATTGTTTTAGCAGGTCTTATAGGTGACATATTGAGTGCAGCACTTTCACAGCATCATGTTTCAGGATTTGAAATAGCTCAACTGGAATTCCATCACCTCCACTAGCTTTGTTCGTAGTGATGCTTTCTAAGGCCCACTTGTTCACATTCCAGGATGTCTGGCTCTAGGTGAGTGATCACACCTTCGTGATTATCTTGATCATAAAGATCTTTTTTGTGTACTTCTTCTGTGTATTGTTGCCACCTCTTCTTATCTTCTGCTTCTGTTAGGTCCATAGCATTTCTGTCCTTTATTGAGCCCATCTTTGCATGAAATGTTCCCTTGGTGTCTCTAATTTTCTTGAAGAGATCTCTAGTCTTTCCCATTCTGTTGTTTTCCTCTATTTCTTTGCATTGATCACTGAGGAAGGCTTTCTTATCTCTTCTTGCTATTCTTTGGAACTCTGCATTCGGATGCTTATATCTTTCCTTTCCTCCTTTGCTTTTTGCTTCTCTTCTTTTCACAGCTATTTGTAAGGCCTCCTCAGACAGTCACAGGACTGGAAAAGGTCAGTTTTCATTCCAGTCCCAAAGAAAGGCAATGCCAAAGAGTGCTCAAACTACTGCACAATTGCACTCATCTCACACACTAGTAAAGTAATGCTCAAAATTCTCCAAGCTAGGCTTCAGTAATACATGAAACGTGAACTTCCAGATGTTCAAACTGATTTTAGAAAAGGCAGAGGAACCAAAGATCAAATTGCCAACATCTGCTGGATCATCGAAAAAGCAAGAGAGTTCCAGAAAAACATCTATTTCTGCTTGACTATGCCAAAGCCTTTGACTGTGTGGATCACAATAAACTGTGGAAAATTCTGAAAGAGATGGGAATACCAGACCACCTAACCTGCCTCTTGAGAAATCTGTATGCAGGTCAGGAAGCAACAGTTAGAACTGGACATGGAACAACAGACTGGTTCCAAATAGGAAAAGGAGTACATCAAGGCTGTGTATTGTCACGTGTTTATTTAACTTATATGCAGAGTACATCATGAGAAACGCTGGACTGGAAGAAGCACAAGCTGGAATCAAGAATGCTGGGAGAAATATCAATAACCTCAGATATGCAGATGACACCACCCTTATGGCAGAAAGTGAAGAGGAGCTAAAAAGCCTCTTGATGAACGTGAAAGAGGAGAGTGGAACAGTTGGCTTAAAGCTCAATATTCAGAAAATGAAGATCATGACATCTGGTCCCATCACTTCATGGGAAATAGTGGAATAGTGGGAATATTGGAAACAGTGTCAGACTTTATTTTTGGGGGGGCTCCAAAATCACTGCAGATGGTGAGTGCAGCCATGAAATTAAAAGACGCTTACTCCTTGGAAGAAAAGTTAAGATCAACCTAGATAGCATATCAAAAACAGTGACGTTACTTTGCCAACAAAGGCTCATCTCGTCAAGGCTATGGTTTTTCCAGTGGTCATGTATGGATGTGAGAGTTGAACTGTGAAGAAATCTGAGCACCTAAGAATTGATGCTTTTGAACTGTGGTGTTGTATAAGACTCTTGAGAGTCCCTTGGACTGCAAGGAGATCCAACCAGTCCATTCTAAAGGAGATCAGTCCTGGATGTTCATTGGAAAGACTGATGCTAAAGCTGAAACTCCAATGCTTTGGCCACCTCATGAGAAGAGTTGACTCATTGGAAAAGACTCTGATGCTGGGAGGGATAGGGGGCAGGAGGAGAAGGGGATGACAGAGGATGAGATGGCTGGATGGCATCACTGACTCGATGGACTTGAGTCTGAGTAAACTCCAGGAGTTGGTGATGGACAGGGGGCCTGGGGTGCTGCGATTCATGGGGTCACAAAGAATTGGACACAACTGAGTGGCTGAACTGAACTGAAGTGAATATCATGGTAACAGTATTTTTCACAGGTTGTTGTAAAAGTTAAACAATGTATTTGAAGCACTTAGCCCCCAACAGAAAGCATTCAGTAGTTTTGTGTGTTTGTGTTATTAAGTGCAAGTGTAACATTTTTTGGAGTGGGTCTTACACATTTGTTATCCAGTGCAGCGTCCCCTTGTTTTCCAAAAGCAGTCTAAAACAAATGTTTGAAAATGAAATTAAAATCACTTCTGTCTCAGCTATCATGATTATACTACAAATAGTGAAATTTTAAAATTCAAACTTTGGGCATTGTTAATATTAGCAAAATATTCCCCAAATGTCTCAGTACTTTAATGAAGCGTGTGGCTGATCTGTTGTCAGATGTCCTTTCTGAAAACATTTTAATTGATATGAATTTCGAAGAAGTTAGGAAGCATATTTGAATGTAATTTTGCATAGATGATGAAATCAAAGCTCCAAGATGGAAGTTACAGAGATTTGAGGTTGAATTCCAGCTCTTCTTCCCCACCCCTGCTGCCTCCTCCCCCTTCTTCTTTCAACCTGGCTTCCTTCCCTCCCTTTGAAATGTTTGAAGACCTGAGATATTTTCATTTATTCTGTTATGGCATCCCTGGTGGCTCAGAGGTTAAAGCGTCTGCCTGGAATGTGGGATACCCAAATTTGATCCCTGGGTTGGGAAGATCCCCTGGAGAAGGAAATGACAACTCACTCCAGTACTCTTGCCTGGAGAATCCCACGGAGCTACAGTCCATGGGGTGGCAAAGAGCTGGACAGGACTGAGGGACTTCACTTTCACTTTCCAGCTCTTCTACTTCTTTGGCCTCAGGCAAATGCTTATCTGGACTGAAGCACAGTTGTGAAAGTGAAAGTGAAGCCTTTTAGTTATGTCCAACTCTTTGCGACCCTATGGACGGTAGCCTACCAGGCTTCTCCGGCCATGGGATTTTCCAGGCAAGAGTACTGGAGCACAGTTGTTCCAACTGTAAAAATGAAAAAGGAAACTGCACCTTGCAAGGCTCTTGTGACTATTAATAATGATACATGCAAAAGTCCTGGGATGAGGCCTGGGACTTAGTAGGGAAATAAAAATCATTGCTATTAATGCTGTTAATATTTCTTGTCCAAGGTATGGATAATTCTTGATCAATAATGCTAATCTATGACTCGTTTCTTCAGTTGTGCAAATAGTGTATCTATATTTTATGGTTTAGATGTATTATCCTAGAATCAATTAATTTAGTTGTTGTACCTATACAGTTTCTTGAAGAGATCTCTAGTTTTTCCTATTCTGTTGTTTTCCTCTATTTCTTTGCATTGATCGCTGAAGAAGGCTTTCTTATCTCTTCTTGCTATTCTTTGGAATTCTGCATTCAGATGCTTATATCTTTCCTTTTCTCCTTTGCTTTTCGCCTCTCTTCTTTTCACAGCTATTTGTAAGGCCTCCCCAGACAGCCATTTTGCTGTTTTGCATTTCTTTTCCATGGGGATGGTCTTGATCCCTGTCTCCTGAACAATGTCACGAACCTCATTCCATAGTTCATCAGGCACTCTATCTATCAGATCTAGGCCCTTAAATCTATTTCTCACTTCCACTGTATAAGCATAAGGGATTTGATTTAGGTCATACCTGAATGGTCTAGCGAAAAGGAAAGATATAATCATCTGAATGCAGAGTTCCAAAGAATAGCAGGAAGAGATAAGAAAGCCTTCTTCAGTGATCAATGCAAAGAAATAGAGGAAAACAACAGAATGGGAAAGACTAGAGATCTCCTCAAGAAAATTAGAGATACCAAGGGAACATCTCATGCAAAGATGGGCTCAATAAAGGACAGAAATTGTATGGACCTAACAGCAGCAGAAGATATTAAGAAGAGGTGGCAAGAATACATGGAAGAACTGTACAAAAAAGGTCTTCACGACCCAGATAATCATGATGATGTGATCACTAATCTAGAGCCAGACATCTTGGAATGTGAAGTCAAGTGGGCCTTAGAGAGCATGACTACAAACAAAGCTAGTGGAGGTGATGGAATTCCAGTCGAGCTGTTTAAAATCCTGAAAGTTGATGCTGTGAAAGTGCTGCACTCAGTATGCCAGCAAATTTGGAAAACTCAGCAGTGGCCACAGGACTGGAAAAGGTCAGTTTTCATTCCAATCCCAAAGAAAGGAAATGCCAAAGTATGCTCAGACTACTGCACAATTGCACTCATCTCACATGCTAGTAAAGTAATGCTCAAAATTCTCCAAGCCAGACTTCAGCAATACGTGAACTGTGAACTCCCTGATGTTCAAGCTGGTTTTAGAAAAGACAGAGGAACCAGAGATCAAATTGCCAACATCCACTGGATCATGGGAAAAACCAGAGAGTTCCAGAAAAACATCTACTTCTGCTTTATTGACTATGCCAAAGCCTTTGACTGTGTGGATCACAATAAACTGTGGAAAATTCTGAAAGAGATGTGAATGCCAGACCACCTAACCTGCCTCTTGAGAAATCTGTATGCAGGTCAGGAAGCAACAGTTAGAACTGGACATGGAACAACAGACTGGTTCCAAATAGGAAAAGGAATACGTCAAGGCTGTATATTGTGACCCTGCTTATTTAACTTCTATGCAGAGCACATCACGGGAAACTCTGGACTGGAAGAAACATAAGCTGGAATCAAGATTGCGTGGAGAAATATCAATAACCTCAGATATGCAGATGACACCACCCTTATGGCAGAAAGTGAAGAGGAGCTAAAAAGCCTCTTGATGAAAGTGAAAGAGGAGAGCGAAAAAGTTGGCCTAAAGCTCAACATTCAGAAAATGAAGATCATGGCATCTGGTCCCATCACTTCATGGGAAATAGATGGGGAAACAGTGGAAACAGTGTCAGACTTTATTTTTGGGGGGGCTCCAAAATCACTGCAGATGGTGAGTGCAGCCATGAAATTAAAGGACGCTTACTCCTTGGAAGAAAAGTTATGACCCACCTAGATAGCCTATTCAAAAGCAGAGACATTACTTTGCCGACTAAGGTCCGGTCTAGTCAAGGCTATGGTTTTTCCTGTGGTCATGTATGGATGTGAGAGTTGGACTGTGAAGAAGGCTGAGCGCCGAAGAATTGATGCTTTTGAACTGTGGTGTTAGAGAAGGCTCTTGAGAGTCCCTTGGACTGCAAGGAGATCCAACCAGTCCATTCTGAAGGAGATCAGCCCTGGGATTTCTTTGGAAGGACTGATGCTAAAGCTGAAACTCCAGTACTTTGGCCACCTCATGCAAAGAGTT
The DNA here is from genome assembly GCF_016772045.2 of Ovis aries. NCBI lineage: Eukaryota > Metazoa > Chordata > Mammalia > Artiodactyla > Bovidae > Ovis > Ovis aries. Next base: position 39,097,461 of record NC_056061.1, on the reverse strand, counting down.
GACTCATTGGAAAAGACTCTGATGCTGGGAGGGATTGGGGGCAGGAGGAGAAGGGGATGACCGAGGATGAGATGGCTGAATGGCATCATGGACTCAATGGACATGAGTCTGAGTGAACTCCGGGAGATGGTGATGGACAGGGAGCCTGGCATGCTGCAATTCATGGGGTCGCAAAGAGATGGACATGACTGAGCGACTGAACTGAATTGAACTGAACCTATACAGTTTGAAGAAAGACAAAGATTCTTATTTTGAAAATTTCATTATTTTTTAGAGTAGTATTCGAAGTTTTTGTGTTTAACTTGTTAAAGAAGGAAAGAGAAAAAGAAAATAGTCTTGAAGAAAGTAAATTATTTCTGCTAAAAATAATTGTAAGCTTTTGACTTTTTCCAGGTGGTAAGTATGTTATGTTTCAGTTCAGTTCAGTCTCTTAGTCGTGTCTGACTCTTTTCAACCGCACAGACTCCAGCACACCAGGCTTCCCTGTCCAACCCCGGTTCCTGGAGTCTACTCAAACTCATGTGTATCGCGTCGGTGGTATGTCACTGGCATCCCTGGCATCAGTGACTGAGTCACTGATGCATTGGCAGTGCCAGGGTTATAGTTAAATGTACCTGTAGAACTGATGATTGAAAAATATCACCAATTTCTTTAAATAAAGGAAATTTTTAACTGCAGTATATTATGAGCATGATATTTGAGAAGTTGTAAAAATTAAGCTCTTAAATTTCAATTATATTTATCCCTACTCTAAAAATATTAAAAGATTGATCCTCTCAGTGTTATATACTCTCTTAATTTGAATGTATTTAGTTTTAAGATATCAAATTTTAACAGATGAATTTACTTATAGAGACTGATTAGTATATAATTTAAAACCACTAAATATAAAGTGTTTGAGAGAAAATGACACATATTTTATTATATATTTAGAATTGCGACAGGGAAAACTGTGGATTTTGGCTGATCTTCAGGTTAGCTCCTGATTTATAGTAAATTTTAAAATAATGAGTTTTATAACCTGAAGTTTTATTCCCATGAAAACATTTACATCAGATTTTAAGGTATGTGAACTTAAAAATAGTAATTACATTATATGTCCTATATAATTATAGTGAGTATAGCGATAGTTTTATTTTTCTGTAAAGGAAGTTTCATGTTATTAAATCCCTGAGCCACTACAGTTTTAAAAATCATTAATTAGTTTTCTGAATATCATGAATCAAATATAATGAAAGAAACTAATTGATTAATATGTTTTCATTAAATCTATTTGAAGTTAGTAAAGACCTTAAATTTAAGATACCAGAATGCATTAAAAAAAGTAAAGCCTGAATGTTTGGAGGGATAATCTTAAATCAAAACTATAACTTTGTTTTGGGGGCATCATACCAACGCTGGGTATATAAATGCTACATTTCAGGTCACAGGATATAGAATGTGATTCAAAATTCTTTTCTTGATCTTCAAGGGAATGATGGTCCTGAACACTGGGCCGAGCCTATCCTCTTAAAGAGAATTTTCAATAAATGTTTGTTGAGTGAATATTGAATATGATTTTACTTCTCTGATTGTGAGTTGGTGTGAGTTTACTATGTAAAAAAGAAAATGAAGCAGTTTGGAGCTTTTAATAGACAAGCATTAAAATTAAGATAAACTTTTGCTCTTGTTTGACTTATGTTTCCCAAATCAGTATTCACATTCTCCAATTCTGGTGAGCTACAGTCCATGGGGTTGCAAAAAGTTGGGCATGACTGTGCATGCACTATGGATTTCCAAAAAAATTAGTCTTTTAAAAAATAGATGATTAACAGATGAATAGATTAATGTAATTAGAGAAATAGAAACCCAGGAGAAAAGAAATATTCTCAGTATCTCAGAGAGTCTAGGTTACTTTCTGCTCCTCAGGAAAGCCTACCCACTTTCAGTTATTCCTGTTGATACTTCCTATACGATATTTCCTATTGGTCCTATATTAAAGAAAAGAAACATTTTCTCCTTCTTTTGTAATTTGTATTTTTCATTGTGTTCATTTATACTCATGCCTTTTCAATATTCCAGTTTTTTTCTCCTCTATCTACTCTGTCAAGGAAGTTGGGTTATAGTAGGTCAAATGAAGAATAGCCTGCCCTTTCTTCATGGCATTTGATTGGTATTCGAAGCTCTACTATATTGCAAACAGCTAATTATCTGAGAAAGTTTATAAATTTAAGCTTAAATTTAAAGTAAATATATGTAATAAGCAAATTTTACATCATGCATATAAACTAATGGCCATATTTATGAATCAATTAAGTCAAACATAACTTTGAGTATGGTGTAAATGCTAATTCCCCCTTTTAAACTTTATCACATGAATTACGCTTGGATATCTCAATGGGCCTCCTCTGACCCATTTTCCCACATGAGGTAGGGGAATATTTATAGATTGCCTTTTTTCAGTGTTCCATTTTTAACAGTTCAAAGTCTTTGCAGATTTCACTGCTAGCCCTTTCACCTTCTTCCACTTTTCCCTACACAATTTGTCTCTGGAAATGGCACACTAAGTGGACTGTCCCCCATTATTCTCTCACCACTTCCTCTCCCTGAGGTCCCTCTCCTGGACTGTCTTACTTTTCCTGTGGTCACTGCATGTCCCTGCTTTATGTTTCCTACGTCTTCACTCAAGCTGGGTGCTCTGTGACTGGCTGTACATTAAGGATGCTTTTTCACTTCCACAACCAACAAGTCACTTAGGTTCATTGACTTTAATGGTTCTATTTTTCATATCTTGTACATAAAAGGGTCATTTTCTTTTCTTCTGAATACTGCATTAAACACCATTTTGGGAGGAAAGGATTGACTTTTACGGATAGTGTCACCACCAAGAATTATCACCCATGGAAATGAAAAGTAATTTTTTGTAGGGTTCTGTCTTTTCTCTCTTTTTGATCAGGTCCTATGACATTCAAAGCTCCTAGGAATAATCAAAGGAAATATTTGTTTCTGGGACTATAGAAGCTGGCCAAATAGCTGTCATTTAAACCCTTGTGGATAATAGGGAAGTGGTATAACTTCTATGCTTCCTCTACCCGCTACCCTCCAGTTAGTGGGCATCTGGTGCAAAGTAAGATTTTCTAGGTACTAAAAATCCCAGCATCTGGTGGTGCTACATGTGGCTGCCATAAACTTGATTCATGGAGTTAGAAGACTGTAGTATGAGTGCCTGCTTTATGGTTTAGTCTTCTTCCCCAGAATGACTGCTATATCAAGCAACAGTTTCCTAACCTTCTGGTTACTTAAAATGAAAGTATTGTAAGAACTATTAGTCTGTAACAAAATTTTGCATTCAAATTTATTGTTTTTTTAATTCTTTTTAACCTCCGATTTTGAAAGTTTTCTTATAAGGCAAATAAATACGCAAAACTAAAAACATAGTGATATTTGGAGGGTAAAATTACTTTCAACTTTCATGAAAATATATTTTTCACAAAACAACTCTTCATTAAATATTAATTGAGTGTCCCCCTACTTGGTAAGCCCTGCTCTGGGTCCTAGGGATGTAGAATAAACAATATTGGCAAGATTTCAATATTTTGATAATATTGACAATGTCCCAGAGGAAGCAAGACAGATAATATATAATAACATAAATTAATTGGTATGATAGCATGGGTCATACATGAACGGTTTTGTGGTTTTCATTCTCTTTGCCTTCTGATAGATAAGGATAAAAGGCTTATGGAAGCTTCCTGATGGGCCTTGTTCAGTAAATCTTAATCCAATTTTCTGTTGATGGGTAGGGCTATGTTCCCTTCCTGTTGCTTGACCTGAGGCCAAACTATGGTGGAGGTAATGAAGATAATGGAGACCTCCTTCAAAAGGTCCCATGCATGCACTGCCCCATTCAGTGCTTCCAACCCTGGAGGAGGCCATCACTGACCCAGGCTTCCGCTGGAGACTCCCTGGACACTCATGGGATTGTTTGGGTTAGTTTCTTATGGGGTCACTGCTCCTTTCTACTGGGTCCTAGTACACACAAGGTTTTGTTTGTGCCCTCCAAGAATCTGTTTCCTCAGTCGTGTGTAAGTTCTGGTGGTTCTATGGTGGGGTTAATGGCGACCTTTTCCAACAGGGTTTATGCCCTACCAAGGTCTGCTGCACCCAGCAGCAGGCCACTGCTGACCTGTACCTCCACAGGAGACACTCAGACACAGTTCTGGCTCAGTCCCTGTGGGTTGGGATTGCATTTGGGGCCCTTCCCAGGTCTGAGCAGCTCAGGCAACCAGGTGCTTTGCGAGCACACTCTCCCATGTGGGCCATGCATCTTAATCATCACTCTGGTCCTGGCCGCTCGGTTTCCTGAGTGTGCCATGAGAGCACTGTCTCAGGTGTCCCGTATGTCTCCTCTGGAGAGCTTATCTCAGACCCTCCTGGTGGATGTCAACCATCCAGGATCTCAGGAATACCTGGTAGCAGCTGGGAGCCTGCTCAAAATTTGGTGGAAGATACCTTCTTTGAGGCTGAGATTGTAGCAGCCCCTTGCCTTCCAGCTCCCTGCCTCTGGGCAGGGAGGGGCCAGTATGCAGCTAATACCAAATCCTTTGTTATTTGCTCAATCCTTTGTTCTGCTATCAGGAAGAACTGTTGAAAATTCCTTCAGTTCAGTCACTCAGTCTTGTCCTACTCTTTGTGACCCCATGAATCACAGCACTCCAGGCCTCCCTGTCCATTACCAGCTCCCGGAGTTCACTCAGACTCATGTCCATCGAGTCCGTGATGCCATCCAGCCATCTCATCCTCGATCATCCCCTTCTCCTCCTGTCCCCAATCCCTCCCAGCATCAGAGTCTTTTCCAATGAGTCAACTGTTCGCATGAGGTGCCCAAAGTACTGGAGTTTCAGCTTTAGCATCAGTCCTTCCAAAGAAATCCCAGGGCTGATCTCCTTCAGAATGGACTGGTTGGATCTCCTTGCCGTCCAAGGGACTCTCAAGAGCCTTCTCTAACACCACAGTTCAAAAGCATCAATTCTTCGGTGCTCAGCCTTCTTCACAGTCCAACTCTCACATCCATACATGACCACAGGAAAAACCATAGCCTTGACTAGACAGACCTTAGTCGGCAAAGCAATGTCTCTGCTTTTGAATATACTATCTAGGTTGGTCATAACTTTTCTTCCAAGGAGTAAGCGTCTTTTAATTTCATGGCTGCACTCACCATCTGCAGTGATTTTGGAGCCCCCCCAAAATAAAGTCTGACACTGTTTCCACTGTTTCCGCATCTATTTGCCATGAAGTGATGGGACTAGATGCCATGATCTTCGTTTTCTGAATGCTGAGCTTTAGGCCAACTTTTTCGCTCTCCTCTTTCACTTTCATCAAGGGCTTTTTAGCTCCTCTTCACTTTCTGCCATAAGGGTGGTGTCATCTGCATATCTGAAGTTATTGATATTTTTCCTGGCAATCTTGATTCCAGCTTATGTTTCTTCCAGTCCAGCGTTTCTCATGATGTGCTCTGCATCGAAGTTAAATAAGCAGGGTGACAATATACAGCCTTGATGTACTCCTTTTCCTATTTGAAATTCTTTAAGAGATGGGAATACCAGATCAACTGACCTGCCTCCTGAGAAATCTTATGCGGGTTAGGAAGCAACAGTTAGAACTGGACATGGAACAACAGACTGGTTTCATATTGGGAAAGGTGTTCGATAAGGCTGTTTATTGTCACCCTGATTATTTAACCTATATGCAAAGTACATCATCTGAAATGCCTGGCTGGATGAAGCCCAAGCTGGAATCAAAATTGCTGGGAGAAATATCAATACCCTCAGATATGCAGATGACACCATCCTTATGGCAGAAAGTGAAGAAGAACTAAAAAGCCTCTTGATGAAAGTGAAAGAGGAGAGTCAAAAAGTTGGCTTAAAGCTCAATATTCAGAAAACTAAGATCATGGCATCTGGTCCCATCACTTCATAGCAAAGCTGGGGAAACAATAGAAACAGTGAGAGACTTTTATTTCTGGGGCCTCCAAAATCACTGCAGATGGTGAATGCAGCCATATAATATATAAAAATGCATGCTAATTGGAAGGAAAACTAGGACCAACCTCAGTCAGTCAGTCAGTTCAGTCACTCAGTCGTGTCTGACTCTGTGACCCCATGAATCGCTGCACGCCAGGGCTCCCTGTCCATCACCAATTCCCGGAGTTCACTCAGACTCATGTCCATCGAGTCCGTGATGCCATCCAGCCATCTCATCCTTTGTCGTTCCCTTCTCCTCCTGCCCCCAATCCCTCCCAGCATCAGAGTCTTTTCCAATGAGTCAACTGTTCGCATGAGGTGCCCAAAGTACTGGAGTTTCAGCTTTAGCATCAGTCCTTCCAAAGAAATCCCAGGGCTGATCTCCTTCAGAATGGACTGGTTGGATCTCCTTGCAGTCCAAGGGACTCTCAAGAGTCTTCTCCAACACCAAAGTTCAAAGGCATCAATTCTTCCATGCTCAGTTTTCTTCACAGTCCAACTCTCACATTCATACATAACCACTGGAAAAGCCATAGCCTTGACTAGACAGACCTTTGTTGGCAAAGTAATGTCTCTGCTTTTAAATATGCTATCTAGATTGATCATAACTTTTCTTCCAAGGAGTAAGTGTCTTTTAATTTCATGGCTGCACTCACCATCTGCAGTGATTTTGGAGCCCCCCAAAATAAAGTCTGACACTGTTTCCACTGTTTCCCCATCTATTTCCCATGAAGTGATGGGACCAGATGCCATGATCTTCATTTTCTGAATGTTGACCAACCTAGACAGCATATTAAAAAGCAGAGACATTACTTTACCAACAAAGGTCTGTCTAGTCAAAGCTATGATTTTTCCAGTACTCATGTATGTATGTGAGAGTTGGACTGTAAAGAAAGATGAGTGCAGAAGAATTGATGCTTTTGAAATGTGGTGTTGGAGAAGACTCTTAAGAGTCCTTTGGACTGCAAGGAGATCCTACCAGTCAATCCTAATGGAAATTGTTCTTGAATATTCATTGGAAGGACTGATGTTGAATCTGAAACTCCAATACTTTGGCCAACTGATGAAAAGAACTGACTCATTTGAAAAGACCCTGATGCTGGGAAAGATTGAGAGCAGGAGGAGAAGGGGATGACAGAGGATGAGGTAGGATAGCATCACCAATTCGACAAACATGAATTTGAGTAAGCTCCTGAAGTTGGTGATGGACAGGGAGGCTTGGCATGCTGCAGTATATGGGGTTGAAAAGAGTAGGACATGACTGAGCGACTGAACCAAACTGATGATAGCATGGTGATTGAATGAGGCAATGGTAAAAGGGATGATGGAAGAATGCTAATTTTGATTTATTATAGTAGTTCGGGAAACTTCACTAGAGAAAAGCTATTTGAGCTGATGACTGAGAATAGACTAAAAGAATGAGGTATAAAAAAGACCTGGGGGCACTAGGACTGGTGTCAATGCCTAAGTACGAGAATGAGCTTATGTTCAATGAGCGGAAGGAAAGCCAGTGTGGAAGGAGGAGTGGAAGTTGAGCTTGGCATGAAAGAGCCAAAAATTTGATGACCTAGGTTATGGCAAGGAGTTTTATATCTTCAGTTCAGTTCAGTCACGTCTAATTCTTTGTGACCCCCATGGACAAGCCAGCACACCAGGCTTCCCTGTCCTTCACCAAGTTCCAGAGCTTGCTCACACTTATGTCCATCAAGTCGGTGATGCCATCCAACCATCTCATCCTCTGTCGCCTCCTTCTCCTTCTGCCTTCAATCTTTCCCAGCATCAGGGTCTTTTTCGTTGTGTGTCAGCTCTTCACATCAGGTGGCAAATGTATTGGAGTTTCAGCTTCAGCATCAGTCCTTCCAATGAATATTCAGGAATGATTTCCTTTAGGACGGACTGGTTGGATCTCCTTGCAGCCCATGTCTCTCAAGAGTCTTCTCCGTACCACAGTTCAGAACATCAATTCTTTGGTGCTCGGCTTTATATAGTCCAACTCTCACATCCATACATGACTACTGGAAAAACCATCTTTTTGAGTTTTCTGACTGTTATAGGAAGGATGGGCTGTAGAGATTAGGATTTTGAATGAATATAAAGATAGCTCTGAGAAATTTATTCTGGCAATATAATGAGAGGTAATGGAAATTTGCATTAAAAAAGTATTAAAAGGAAATGGAGGGGGCTAGACAGATTTTGCTCACAGTTTGGAGGTAAAGACAGCAGATCTTGATAGCTTGGGTGGAAGGAGAGCGAGGGCAGTGGTGAGGGAGGGGATGGCATCAAGTATGATTCCTAGAATTTTGGGTCCAGCAACGAGGCAGTTAGCAGTACTATTTCCTGAGATGGAGAAACCGAGAAGAAAACTACTTTTGAGGGGCTTAAGTAAACATTGGATATACAACTTTGGAGTATGATGGGGAAGCCATGAAGTTGTTAGTCAATGGCATATGGATGGTATGTAAAGCCTGAATTGTTAAAAGGGTAGGGAGGTAAACATTAACAGAAAATATGCCAACCTGGGAGCATTGTTCTCTCAGCCTCAAGTTTGCTAATGATATATTTTTTTAAGTAAAGTCAGTTTTCACAGTTAATTTCCAAATTGTATGAGAAGTATATATTTAACTTTTACAGAAACTGCTAGGCTGTTTTCCAAGGAGGCTGTAATATTTAGCATTTAACATTCCTACCAGCATTGTATGAACATTTATAACCCCACATCTTTGTCAACACTTGGTGTGGCAGTTCCATTTTAATTTTAGGTATTCCAATAGGTAGCATCTTAATGTGATTTAAGCTTCCATTTTTCTAATGACTAACGATTTTTGGCACATTTGTGTGTGCTTACTTGCCATCTGTATAACTTCCTTGGTTAAATGCCTATACAAATCTTTTACACATTTTTAATGGGTTGTTTGATTTCTTATTATTGTTTTGAGGTTTCAGTGTATATTCCTAATACATGCTCATTATAAGATATATACTAACAAATGCTTTCTGTCACTCTGTGACTTCATTCTCTTAACAGAATCAAGAGAAAACATGAATGTTCTTGGAAGCTTTATTTGTAATAGCCCAAACTATAAACCACCCATGCGTACATGTGTGCTAAGTCACTTCAGTTGTGTCCGACTGTTTGCCTCCCTATGAACTGTAGACTGCCAAGCTTAGATATTTTTAAAAGTGGTGAATCCATAGAATGGAACATTGCTCAGATTGACAAAGTGAACTGTTAATAAGCATAATAGAATGGATGAGTGTCAAAATAATTATACTGAATGAAAGAAGCCAGACAAAAAGGAAGACATACTACATGAATCCACTCATATAAAATTTATAGAACTGCAAACACAGAAAAACACATCAGTAAGAGGAACAGGAAGGCAGGAGGGAGAGGTTGCAAAAGAGCTTGAGGAGTCTTGGGTGTGATGGATGTGTTCATTATTTTGATTATGGCTATAGTTTCACGCCTGTGTGCCTATGCCAAATCTTACTAAATTATACACTTTAAACATATTGTATGTTTATTGGGTGTCACTTATACCTTATTGAAAAACATAAAAAAATATTATAAAATTGTTAGTTTCACATGTTATGTTTTTGTAGCATTAGTAGTAGTCCATCATTTACATAATGGTAACAGTCTAAAATTCTTAGAATAGCACTATGATTATCTTATTTCTACAAAATAACTTAATTGTATTTCTATCAGGAAGCCAAATGTTTAAAGGTTATATTGACCCTATCTTCAATACATGGTTATATTGCAAGTGTTTTCACATATACCACCATGTCCCAAAGTGTAAACTATTAAGTAACATAATAACAAGAATTCTCTATAGAAAATAACTTTCTACACTGATCTATTTATCGCTTTGCAAAAGTGATTGTTGATGAAAAATGGTGAATAGGAGTAGGAGGAAAAGGAAGAGGGGCTACTTTAGAATATCCAAATGAATTAGAGGTTATGTCTCCTGACCTTAAGAATCTAAACTTAAAAGGTAAAAGATTTAAAAAGGCATTAATTTTATTTCCCTCTTTACTCAGTCTTCCAGGAAGCTCAGAGCCAAACTTTGAGCTCAGTTATAACACATTTATTATTAATATATTTAAATTTCTATTTGGTCTTCAGGCATGATTTTTTCCTACTTATGTTTCTTATTTTTATGCAAGAGAGGTATGGTCTACCAAAAATAAAATGAAGAGTCTTTCAAGTATCTCAATAAGCAAACTAAAACCCCATTTATAAATGGAAGGACTAAATGAATTCTTGAGGAAATTCCACTGAATAATTTATTATAGAGTTAGACTTACCTCGGTTACTTACAAAATAAGTAATAAAGATACTTACTGTATATTTTAATTACATCTTAAGATACTTGGTGAATTCATAATTGTTGGAATTTAGTAATCTTTGCTAAAATATTATTTATTTACCAATCAGGTGAATAAAAACATAAAATTTGAATAAAGTATAAAAAGTGCTTACTTATAAGAGTAAGAAGTGATCACTTTGCTTGCTTACATATGAGGAAATCGAAGCTGATTGCTTACCCTATACCAAAGTAATATAGGTTGAACAGCCTGTAATCGTGATAGTCAACCGTTTCTGACCTACAAAACTAGTGATTTCATATAGTTTGACCTAATATTAATAGTGGTGAACCCAGGTCTCTTGTGATATTTCCAAGTCTGTGATATTTTACCAAACTATTTTAGTATTTCACAGATTTTCTCATTATTAAAATCAGAGAATCCACTAATGAGCCCTGGTCCTGGGACACTGAATTTTCCTATCTTGATAGACAATGAAAGAACCACAACAATGAAGCACCTGAGCAGTGGCTACCCATTTTTTAGCAACTCTCTGAAAAGCCGTAGTAAAATACTAGTTTCAGTACAACATATTTTTTAAAAGTCCTGACAAGGCAGAAATCAATAGTAGCATTGAAAATGTTTACTGGCTTACACAATCAGCATCTAACTCATTATTTAAAGATCCCCAGTACTTGAAAGACAGATACGTAAAGGTTTACAGATAACACACAAGAATTTACTCAATTCAACATCACTATACTAGCAGTCATTATATAGAGCCTTGGTACACATAACAAAGTCAAGTATATGCATGTTTCCCCCTTTGATAGAAGGGACAGTTCCATCGTATAAATTCAAATTAAATTACCTGTATAGTTCTTACAACAGACTGGGGTTGAGTGATCTCTCTTCAGGAAATGAAACATATGTAATTTCACTTTAACTTCTGATAATAAGCACCTTTCTTCATATTAGCAGTATTGTTTATTTTATTCTGTGGATGTTGCAAATTTAGCATCTTTAATTGTGCATACCAACCATATTAAACTATTCCTTAGCATTCGAGTATGATTCTTTTGTATGTAGAACCCCAACTGAGTTGTGAATACCCATTAAAAATGTCCCTCTAAATGACTATAATGACAGGGGAGTTGAACAGTCAGTGAAATTTTCTATTATTTTATTTTGTGTGTATTTTCATTAATAATTTATTGATATAAAAGATAAGAATGTTTTACCTCCACAAATTTGTATCTGTAATTTGTTCTTGGTGCACAGACATATTGAGGATGCCACTCAGCAGTACTGATTGAACATTTATTTAAACAAATATCAGTATAACCCAACAAGCTGGAAAAATCCATGAGTTTGGTTTTGATAGCAGAGCATTTCTCAACAATTTATGTGTGCATGCAAATTTTGGTGCTTTGGATATAGGCTAAAGTATTTGCTTTATATGTATTATTTTGTTTGAATACAAGAAAGCTGGTTTGATTTGTATGTTTCTCCCTTATAGAATTGTTCCAAGGCTCTGTCAGAGATCACGTAGAGTAATTTTTCCCATCAATCTTTGCTGTGCAGCCATGCACGAATGCAGTAGGAAAAAGGGGGCAGAAATCAAATCACTTAATTGCAGCATTTTTCATCTACATCTTTTGTTTTATGGTGGTAAAGGCCCCGGAGTAGCCTACCATGATTCATGGCTGTCACTGCTGCCGTTAGCAGTTCAATCCTTCATTCTAGGCATTTTGGTACTGAAAGTACCTACACAATTACTTTGATGAATATGACTTGTTTGTTTTTTCCCCATTTTTAGCAGAGAGTGGTTGTGCTTAATACAGACATTTAAATAAGATAGTATTCGTGCCCACTGCGTGTGCACTGTATTTCAAAAGTTGTGTGCTGAGTTTAACGATAATATTGCCATTGTCACCAGTTTTAAGTTTGCTGAGCTTACGGGCTTTTACTCCTATTTTTATGTTTACATAATGGGAAGGCTTTAAAATAACCCCCACTCTATATAAAAGGTATAACTCACCTTTAAAAATCTCCAAGGCTATGACAGTTTCCTATGAAACCTCATTTAAAAAAAAAAAAAGTCATTTCATGAGTGTGGCATTACAAAGCCAGCAAACTAGTCTGCTTCTGCATTTATGCCTAGTTGATCATAAAATAATAACATTTTTGGAAATATATGCATGCATCTTAGAAAGTGACTTACAATATTTGCATATTTGGAGAAAATGTCAGTGATGTCAGCAGGGGTTCTGAGAGTAGCTAAATGAGCAAGCTTTTCAAAAATTGCTGTTTTATCAGCTATGCACTGTCAGCACAAAATGCAACCTCTTTAAGAAAGGGACAAGAAAAAAAAAGGAAAGTGATTTAATTTCTTCATTAGCTTGCTTGCTATGTATTACTCGTACACCTAGCCGTAGAGACTGTGTGATGTAAGCTTGAGGAAATCCATTTAGCATCCCTTTTTACTCTCCTGCCAAAATGTATTAGACGTTTTGAGACTCCACCCTTTTTCCAAAAATTAAAGGAAATTGAAGTTCTACTAATATTGAAGAAAAGGCCATTGTTACCATAACTACCTTCTCTTCTCTGGTACCATAGTTGAAGCTAATGGTTTTGTTTGTTTTGTTGCTTTTATGTAGTAATTCTGGTTCTTTTCTTTTCTTTTCAATTTCTTTGTTTACTTTTGCCTGCAAGCTCTAAATATACGTTCTGCATAATACGCCCATGCTTAATAAATGTGTATGTGGCTTGGAGATATAACATATCTATTATTACCTAGCAATGGTAACAGTGTATTTATCAGAATAGACTAGTAAAATTACTCACTAGACATTTGGAAAAAAAAACAAACAACTCATACCTAACCCCAAATAAACCTCAGAAATGAGAAATTGAAACCATATCAATAAACTAATGATCATTAAAATTAGCCTCATTGCAAACTGAAATGTAACAACATCCTAAATAACACTCGATATATGAAAAAAGAAATGAAAGTGTTACTTGCTCAGTCAGATGTGACTGAGATCCCATGGACTGTAGCCTGCTCTGCTCCTCTGTCCATGGAATTTTCCAGGCAAGAACACTGGAATGGGTAGCTATCTCTTTCACTAAATATATACTTAGTGTGTTGTCTTCATCTTGTCATAACATAGCCTATCTAAATTTCAGAACAAGAAAATATGAATAATTTCTTTTCTTTATTAAAATTCTATACAAAAGCATAATGAAATAATTTTAATTTGTTTTAATAGATATTTCTCTTTTGAACTCTTTTTACATTTGTTTAAATGTTTCAATTTTAGTTCAAATGTTCCACATTTGATGACATTAATTTTTCTGTGCAAAAAATGAATATTTGGGTGTTAGGCATTTTGGAATGAAAATTTAAAGAATATTGAAAACTGAAACATGAAAGGCTTCTGCCACAAAATTACATTTTTAATTTAATTCAAGAGAAAAACATTAGATGATATTTGCAGTAAAATGTTAAGAGGTAAGGCAGAGAAAAGTTCATTGATTTCTCTACTGGAGGACTCAGAGATGCAGAGGTAGAGTCAGGTTTTTTTGTTGTTGTTGTTTCGGATTAGATTTAGTACAACCTGTTAGTTTGTTGTGCTGGCACCCAAAACAGGTGCTGAGGAATGCACCATGTGGTTAGTATAAGTTCTTAGGTGGTGCGTAGTTGTTTCAGTTTGGGCAGATTCAGACTCTAAGAATTTGGGAGATCACCACTTGTGCACAGAAAGGAGGAAGTAAGAGTGACAGGGCAGAGGAAGGAGTGGAATGGGATGCTGGGAGGCATACTGGGATAAAGCAACAGCACACCTGGAGGCTTGCTGACCAGCAAGGATTGCTTGTCAGAAAGATGTGCATTGAGTTAGCATGGCAGGACTCCTGGTCCAAACAACAGAGGCTGGTCCAAACAACAGCTGAAGGCTGCGGCTGTCTGCTGGACCTGCTTCCTGCAGCGGGGAGCACATATTTCCTTATAAGGGGATCTAGGTGGTGCATCTCCATACCTATTGCGGTAGTTAACAAAATTAAACTCATTTCTCTCCTGGGGAAATTGACTGAGCCTTTAATGTGTATTGGAATATTAATCCATGTGAAACTTCAAGAGAGATTATAATGTGCAGTGTTATCCAGAGAGTTTGACCTCAGAACCTATGTGTTGTTCTCATTAAGCATCTTGCTGCTGCTGCTAAGTCACTTCAGTTGTATCCGACTCTGTGCGACCCCATAGATGGCAGCCCACCTGGCTCCTCTGTCCCTGGGATTCTCCAGGCAAGAACACTGGAGTGGGTTGCCATTTCCTTCTCCAATGCATGAAAATGAAGTCGCTCAGTCGTTTCTGACTCTTAGCGACCCCATGGACTGCAGCCCACCAGGCTCCTCCGTCCATTGGATTTTCCAGGCAAGGGTACTGGAATGGGGTGCTATTGCCTTCTCCACATTAAGCATCTTACAGAGCTACTATTCTGTAGATCCTACTTCAGCAGCCACTGGCCTGGTTTGAAGTGAATTTCTCCAGTTCCTAAACTCTTCTTTCCTTCTCCTCCTCCTTCTCTTGTCCTTCTTCTTTATTTTTCATCTCCACCTATATCCCTTCATTTATGGAGCAGAGTCTCTCGTAATGGATATTGCTTAAGAAGGAAACGTCTTAAAACACAATATATAAAAACCTATGTAGTAACAGTAATTAATTAGAAATTCCAGAAATTCCAGATGGAGAAGGCAATGGCACCCCACTCCAGTACTCTTGCCTGGAAAATCCCATGGACTGAGGAGCCTGGTGGGCTGTGTAGTCCATGGAGTCGCTAAGAGTCTGACACAACTGAGTGACTTCACTTTCAATTTTAACTTTCATGCACTCAGTGCAACTTTTTACATAATTATTCAAAGAGCAGCATGAGATCGAAATTGATCATTAAAAAGTTGAAATGGACATTTTGAGGAAAAATATTCCATGTGAACCTCAACAAATGTATAAAGTGCTAAAATATAAGCTTCAGTGTGTGCATGCATGCTAAGTTGCTTCGAGTGTATTTTCTGCTGAAAATGGCCATCAGCATAGTTGCTGTTTAAAAGACCACATTCCTAGCTTGGTCATGAAAGAGGTTTATGAAAAATAAATTAGTTTAATGACATGTTATTATACAATGTAAATTAGCTGTATTCTGTACAGAGTTTAAATCTTATATTACAAAAAATCAAGTTTATAACAGTTTAAACCCCAAATATATTAGAGTTATAAAACATAATATCTCTTATTGGGAACATGTCTTTTGAAAAAATTTCTTCCTTCCTTCCATTCTTCCTCCCTCCCTCCTTTTCTTTTTTCCTTAGAGGTCTTGGTATGGTTTACATTAAAAACAAAAACAAAAAAACAGATGTGAAATTAGAGTAAGCATATGGATTAGGAACTCACTTAAAAATCTAATGTTTTCTGTGGATTCAGCAAAACCTTACATTCAATTGATTTATGTCATAACTTCAGTGATGATTATATAATATGTATTGCTAAAGTATGGATTCTACTTAATGTATTATCTCCTCTGGGAGAGCAATTATACTGGATCTTTTAAGGAAATAATATCTCTTATCAATAACTAGGTACAGAATAACAAACAAAAGTTCTAACTTAATTTTGTGAAATAATGGGGTTAATTTATCATAGAGCCCAAAGCACCCAGTATTACTACATTTTTCAATATTTTACTATATTTACCTTCATTTTTCCATCTGCAAGGAATGGGAGGGATTTGGGAAATTATTCTTACAATTATCATCTACATAATTAAATCTTGGTTTTGAAATTTCTTTTATATATTAAGAAACCCTCCTCTGTTCTGATGTTTGAGCAGGTGGAAGCTCTGCTTGAACTTTTATGGACTAGTCGATCAATAAAGCTGTTATCTTCAGAGGAAAAGTGTTGAAATAGCACAAGTATTTGCTGTAAAAAGTCCTTGGAATCCATTCAAATCCCTAAAATTCTGATTTGCAGCCCAGGATTTTTTAAAAATATGTTTTTTTCTTTCCTGAACTTAGGCTCAACAGAGTACCCTTCAGTTCAGTTCAGTCGCTCAGTCGTGTCCGACTCTTTGCGACCCCATGAATCGCGGCACGCCAGGCCTCCCTGTCCATCACCAACTCCCGGAGTTCACTCGGACTCACGTCCCTCGAGTCAGTGATGCCATCCAGCCATCTCATCCTCGGTCGTCCCCTTCTCCTCGTGCCCCCAATCCCCCCCAGCATCAGAGTCTTTTCCAATGAGTCAACTCTTCCCATGAGGTGGCCAAAGTACTGGAGCTTCAGCTTTAGCATCATTCCCTCCAAAAGAAATCCCAGGGCTGATCTCCTTCAGAAGTACCACTAGGATTTAGATTCAGCATTGAGAACTTGAAGTGGACTCTGCCTTAACTGCACATAGAATGCTGATTGAAATTGCTTTCTTTGAATATCGTTGCCCTTTGTATTCAATAGTTTCAATTGGCTAATTGGTCAGAAGGCTTCCCTGGTGGCTCAGACTCTAAAGGATATATCTGCAATGCAGGGGACTGTGGTTTGATCCCTGGGTTGGGAAGATCCCCCAGGGAAGGAAATGGCAACCTACTCCAGTATTCTGGTCTGGAGAAATACATGGACAGAGGACCCTGCTGGGCTACAGACTATGAGGTCACCAGCAGTTGGACTGGTGACTAACAATGCAGCATACACATTTCACTATCTGCTTATAAGAGCAAAAAACATACAAACAAACAAAACCTCCACCACATTCTATAAAGTTTAAAATATTATTCAGGATGCTAATCTCATGCATAAGAGGGTCCCTCATACTCTACATACTAATTAAGTAGAGTAGTAAATCAAAGCATGCCGGATGTTTTGTGAGGAACAGCTGGATTAAAATGTGCTTGAGAATAGGGGCTGGTGGCTTGGATGTCTTTTGGCAGGCTGCCTGCACTGGTGCAGCTACAGAGTACTGGAATGCTTGGTAATTTCATGGCAAGTTCGTTTTCCATGGCTTACAACCTGCTTAATGCAGGGAAGAAAGCTTGTAACTGTTTTGCCATCTCATCAGTATGTGATATGGAATAATCACAGTGGTTACCTAACAGTGATGGAAAGCCTGAGCAGTGAAGGAAAAGGGGATTGGAAATCTGACTGAATGTGGGCATTTCAGGTTTGGAAATATGTGCTACCTACTAAAATGAGCTATCGACTAATTCAGGAAGAAATGTTATATGGGCTTAATGTTCATCTTCATCCACACAATAATGAGAAGGATTAGACTGGCTTCCATATGTGGAATATTTATTTCAGCAATACAAGAAAATGTATTTCCCTAATATTTTTTTCTGTATGCACAAGGCCTTAAATTTTACAGATGTGATTAATGTTTTAATTTGCTGTTCTAGTTGGATACAAGTTTACCATACAATATAAATTACTTACAAAGAAATTTGCTTATATGGAGTTTAATTCATAAGCTGTTTAACCACCTTGTGTGGTATTGCTGCTATTTCTCTATGGGACTCTTCAGCTATGCAACTTATTTTAAAAATAAAAGCAATCATCCTGTAAAATGTTTTAAAATCATTTAAACTGAAATATTAGGGAAAGATAACATATACTTAAATGATTGTCATTTACTTAAAATTGAAAGTACAACAAAATAAAAACTCAAGACTTAAGAATTAAATCCTGGCTACATGTTTTAAAAAAATTCAGAGCTAGCCAGATATGTTTAACGGTCACAAGCCTTAAATGTTTAATGTTCACTTTTTAATTCTCTTGTTATTTAGTCATCTAGTATTTTTTTGGCATGGATTTCACATAGGGTGAGTAAATGAAATACTGGGAAATATTATGCAGGACTTTATTTATTTCCAAATTAATTCTCACCCCCATTTTCCTCAGAATAAATAGTGCAGTTTTTAGAAATGGAAGATCATGTTAAAATAGCACTAGCCCACCTCTTTCCCTCTTCTCAGCTTGAGCTCAGTAAAAGGTGTCTGTATGAGTTAATTATTATGTGTGAATTATTAGGTTCTTCATTTTTAGTAGAAAGGTGACATCAGTATTCCCCTTTATCTACATTTTATTGTGAGGGACTATCATATAATGTAGTTTGAAATGCACTGGAAACTTTAAATATTTCTATTTGTTTTTGCTATTAGTACAAATAAGCATTTCATTTAAATACAAGAAAGACCACTCCTGGAAAATGAATTTTCCAAGAAATATCAGACAGTATGGGGCAAAGGGACAGATCCAGGTGGGACCTCATGCATGTACAATTTCTGAGAAGCAACCTCACCCTCTTAAATAACAAAAGAATACAAAATTGTGTTTTCAAACTTATGTGAAAAATTGAATATTCATTTAGGATAAGAAGACAACTGACAACAAACTATTGGAGTCTTATAGACACAGGTCTTGATCTAGGAAATTGAGGCAATTTACTGGAAAGGCTCACATAATAATGTGACTTGAATTTAGTCTCTCTACTTCTCCCCACCTAGAACTTTTTCCAGCTCTTGGTCACTCTCCTGCTTTCTCACAATGGCCTAGAGGGTTAATATTAATTTTACCTGGAACTGGCTTTTGATGAGAACTTATGTTGGTAAGCTCAAAACAGATCTTTGCTAGTTTTCTCACTTAGTTTTAATAATTCATTTGGTGCTTCGTAAGCTGCATAAAA
Source organism: Ovis aries (assembly GCF_016772045.2). Lineage (NCBI taxonomy): Eukaryota > Metazoa > Chordata > Mammalia > Artiodactyla > Bovidae > Ovis > Ovis aries. The sequence continues at coordinate 39,078,420 of NC_056061.1, read as the reverse complement.
ATGAAAAGTTGCTTAGACCCAAAGAACTTGTAACCAAAAGAGAAGTAAGTATGAAAAAGAAATGAAGGAGAGCTGTATAATTTCAGGTAGCTCGGAGAGAGGAAATAGTATTTTCCCAAGGTGCTTATGAATTAATTGGCTAAGTTAGATGTAAGCATACAAGAAGAGCAGGTGTGCATGCCCCACTGGTTTCCAGGTGTAACATTGTCTAGGTCGTGTGTAATTAAATCCAGAATGGCCATTACTAGACTCCACTTACAATGGGCAAATTTGCATACTATATTTTAATAGATAGTGTGGAAAGTAAATCTTCTGAGAAAATGTCTTACTCCCTGTAATGGGATCTAGAGCACAATGACTGAAGCTTGGTTGTACTATTACAGATTTCCTTAAATGCATTTTCTCTTCCTGGATTTCTTTTCACAAATGCCATTTGTTTTTATTTTACTGAAGTCCTCTTTCAGAGTTCTTTCAATTTTATTACACAGATACAGAAATAGCAGGCCAATATAAATTCCATGGAATCCAAAATTAGTAGTCTTATATTTAGATTATTTTTTACATTTAAAGGGCTTCCCTGGTAACTCAGTTGGTAAAGAATCTGCCTGCAATGCAGGAGACCCTGGTTCAATTCCTGGGTCGGGAAGATCTGCTGGAGAAGGGATAGGCTACCCACTCTAGTATTCTAGGGCTTCTCAGGTAGCTCAGCTGATAAAGAATCTGCCTGCAATGTGGGAGACCTGGGTTCAATCCCTTTGTTGGGAAGATCCCCTGAAGAAGGGAAAGGCTACCCCTTCCAGTATTCTGGCTTGGAGAAGTCCATGGACTGTATAGTCCATGGGGTTGCAAAGAGTCGGACAAGACTGGGCGACTTTCACTTTCTCTTACAATAAATGTATGCAAGTGTCAAAGTGAAAGTGAAAATCATTCAGTCATGTCTGATTCTTTGAGGCCCCATGGACTGACTATAAAGTCCATGAAATTCTCCAGGCCAGAATACTGGAGTGGGTAGCCTTTCCCTTCTCCAGGGGATCTTTCCAACTCAGGGATTGAACCCAAGTCTCCCTCATTTCGGGTGAATTTTTTACCAGCTGAGCCACAAAGGAAACCCAAGGGTCAAAGTAAGCAAATATTCTCTAGGAAAGCTTCTAACAAGTATTGATAGTTGCAAAGAAACATAGACTTCTGGAATATTTTTGTTCTGAATATAATACAGCTTTATAATTATATTATAAAGATTTTACAACTTTTAGCATGACCAGTGTATTGTAAATAAATAGTGAAGTTTCTCATACTGAAAATACCTGATCATTTTGCTAAATTTAGGAAGATTAGTATTCTCTGTTTTTAAAAATTTTTTAATGTAAGTATAGCACAAGGAGCTATATTCAATATCCTGGGATCAACCATAATAGAAAAGAATATAAAAGAGAATGTACATATGTGTTCTCTGCATTAGTGTACAAAGCACTGTGATTTTCCTACTTATTAGACTTCGAAAGGTCAAGGAATGTAATGTGTGAGAGAGGGGATGAGGAAGATTCAATCCTCAGATTTGGGGCGGAGGGTTGCCATGCAGGGAAGTAGAAATCAGAAGCAGTGTTGAAGGCCCTAAAGGGACGGTATATCCCAATTCAAAAGAAAGACTTTTCCTTTTCCTTTTTGGCCTGTGTATAGCAGTTTAGCCGTTATCATTGTGAAGATTACATCACATCAGGATTAATTGTGCCACCTCCTTAAGAGGGAAATGGGGAAGCATGTTTGTGAATTTGCCTTTTATAATCCAAAAAGAACAACCTACTGAGTACATTTTTTCAAGGAAGAGTGTTATTAAGTAAAAAACGTATTTAGGTCCTGCAATACTTGAATTATTCAAAATTGAATTCATCTTTCTGTATTCTTCCTTATTAGATACCCTGTAAAAACAAGGGCAAAGTATATTTTTATAAAAACTTAATAGCAATAATAATAATGATAGACATGTATTGAACATTTACTGTATCCCAGACATTCTTTTAAGCACTTTAAACGTAAGACATTTAATTCTCAAAGTATTATTTTTATTCATTTTACTGATGACAGAGCTGAATCTCAGAGACGTTAAGGAAATTTCCCAAGTTCACAAGCCAGTAAAGTAATCATAAATCCAGGACTTGACCAGAAAGTCTAGCAGCAGAGTTCAAACTCTTCTATGCTACCTCTGTGTAAGATACTGAGGGCTTAATTCTTCAAATCTTGAATAGATTACAATAAGGCCAAATCAAACATGCAGACCAAACCCAGATAATATTGAACTAATTATATTCAAACAGTTCTATTCAGACTTTTTTCTGGGTTCAATATTCTTTCTCCTAATGGTACAGCTTTTGTACATCTATGGAAGAACATTTTAAAACATACTTTATGCTGCCGAAAGACTGACTCAGATGTGTTTGTCCAAGTCTATTTTTATGATGAAGTCCTTGATAACTATTCATTTCACATCTTCTCATTTGTTGGTAATACATTTTGTCAAGACATTAAAGCAACTTCAAAGTGGCAATCCACTCCAGGACTATTGCCTGGAAAATCCCATGGACAGAGGAGCCTGGTAGGCTACAGCCCATGGGGTCGCAAAGAGTCAGACACAACTGAGCGACTTCACTTCACCTCACTTTTAAAGCAACTTCGTACAACCTATGTTTCAACAACTCATTAACATAACTTAAATGTACAAACTCAGTGATTTAGAAGAAACATGAGAGTAGGGTTCTAGCATTTGTGTATATAACATAAGTTCCATATGTATTTTTTTTTAAATCTGGAAATAAATTCCTTCAGATTCTTTAGATTTTATCTTGCCCATGCTATGTGGCATGCAGGATTTTAGTTCCCAACCAAGGATTGAACCCATGCCCCTGAATTGGGAAAAGTTGGTGTCATAACCACTGGATCACCAGGGAAATTCCAATATCCATATTTTTTAAACTAAAATTTAAGGACTCTACAAATACAATGCAAACAGAAATGGAAACATCATTTGGAATTGGGCAATGGTTTACACTTAAACCTATTTGACTTTGTTCACCTAATTAACATTTATTCATAATCTTTGACATCTTTACATTGTGATGGAGAGCAAGAATTAAAAAATAAATATTGATCCTATTATTTTATTACTAATGTATTACATCTGATACTGTCAAGTTTCAAAAACAGTGTTATGTAATATGATTCCCTGTCTTTTTTTTAACATTAGGAATGAATAGAATGAAGATAGTCCTAGCTAGAGACATGGTAAAATCATAAATTGGCTTATAATAAAATGGACACTTAAAAAAACTTCAATTCACTTGTTATGGATTCTACATAAGACAAAAAAAAATTGTCAAGTTGCTGTGGGATATATAGGTGATCCACTGAATGAAGAAGTAAGAGATATGGAACTTAGACAATAAACTTAAAACCTGTTTGGAAAGAAATGGCACACATTTGAAGCAACCTGAGAATGTTGTAAAACAGCATACAGTAGTAGGAGACAAGGTGGGGGGGAGAGCTGTTTTGTAAACAGTGTATACGTGTGGCAAAGGAATGATCTCGGTCACTGTGAATTTCCCTAAGGTGAATTTTCAGCTGGTCCTTGGGGAAAAAAGGATGCCTACTAGTAGAAAGAGAAGGACTGGGAGAGACTTCCAGGTAGAAAAATAGTGAACTTGGGGGCATGATGTTAGCGACTTGTAGACTTCAGTTGTGTGTATGCAGTTACTATATCCTTTATGAGTGTGTATTTAAGTTCAATAATATAAGAAAAAATAAATTATATTATCTCTTCAACATATATAGTTAACTTGTTTGTTTTCATTTGAAAACAAACTACTTTGGAGAGTTCAACCAGTGCATTCAGTGCAATGCAAAGAAATAACTAAAGGTAAAATCTATGATGATATTTATATGAAAGCTAAACATTATTTTAACATCTAGCCTAGTGTCAGGGTACTAGTTATAAATTGTTTTGTGATTGAGCGATGTATTTTATTAACCGAAACTTAACCTAAATACAAGAGCTTAATAGGGCTAGAGAAATCAACTGTGATGTTTTAGTGGATTATAAAAAGATTTAATGATCAGTGACTGATTCCTATTTCATTTTCATTGCTGATAACATAGCAATGAAATTGCTGCCAGTACTGTTTTTTGTAACTTTACTAAGAATCATTTTCTTTTAAAAGGGGAGAATGAAAAGACAAAATGAGATTAAGATTATTTGTTTGATTTTATAAACTTTGCCTGATTCTGTTTAGAGTCACTTGGGGATCTGCAAGTTTTTATTCCAAAGTTATACCATTTGAAACCCTTTGGTGGCATAAACATTCCATTATATAGAAAAGCAGACACATATACAAACTTAACTTGGCAGAAATATATGTTTGCAGCCAACAGACTGTGCACAGTAAGCCCAGAATGAAATATAATCAGGGCTCTGATGTTGACATGGTAAGAAGACTGTGGTCTCCTTAAAAAGTGATGAAAACGTTTTCCTTTAGAAATCAATTACAAGGAAAAAGTAGGGGAAAGGTCCAATGTTTTCTCTGGAAATGTGTGTTTAATAATTGTTTAATGTTTGTTTTTATAGAAAAACTACCAAAAAAATTAAGTGCATCTTTTGCCTTTTGAAGACCCTGTTTGTTAAGACAGGGAGTTGAAAGACTCTGCAGACTGACCACTCAGAGGTCGTCAAGACTCTCTCTCCATCAGTAAACTTGCTACGTCCTCAGGCCTGGTCCTCATCCTTTCAGGATCAGCAATTTGTTTTGGTCAGCACACCAAGAGTTCATGGGTCCCACAAAGCTGGATACCCATTTATTAGTTTCACAGAGTGCTTCATTAAACATGAAATGACAATTTACTAATTTACAATGAAACATACAAATGTTGACCAATCCAGATTTCTCAAGTTGGCCTGACCAGAGACTTTTCTCCTTTTAGCAAAGCTTCTGCATGGGAGGCTGAATTGTTAGATAGCCTCTCAAGTTTCCTCCTACAGATGACTAATGACATCTGCTGTGACAGGTTTTGCTAGTTTGAACACAAATTAATCAACCTGCTTTTGCATGGTTATCTTTATACAGCACCAATGACATCTAAGACAGTTTTTCAACTTTTTTCCCCTAGAGATAGATAAATAGATAGATGGTGAGAGATATCTATTTATCTCTATCTCTCTAATTTTAATACTATGAAAAGAGCAGGCATTAGGGATCTGAGTAAATGACAGGACATACCTGTTTAATTATAAGTACATTAATATGATACAGAAAATATACATGTGACATAGAAAATTTCCTCTATGTATTGAAAGAGGACTTCCTTAGTAGCTCAGATGGTAAAGCATTTGCTTGCAGTGCAGGAGACCCAGGTCTGATCCCTGGTCATCAGGAAGATCCCCTGGACAAGGAAATGGCAACCGCCTCCAGTATCCTTGCCTGGAAGATCTATGGACAGAGGAGCCTGGCGGGCTATAGTCCATGGGGTCACAGAGCTGGGCATGACTGGGTGACTAACATTGAAAGAGGAATATTGAAATTATTTTTTTGAAATTCACTCAGCAACAGATGGATGATCTTTGTCATTATTATAAGCGGGAGATAAATGCAGTTATCATTTATGCTTATACCTAGTTACTCAGCTTGCTTACCTTCAGCTGGAATTGCCCCACACAAGTGATAGGCCAGGTACCCGTTCAAACCTTCTCCCACGCTCAAGCTAGCCAAATCATAATAACCTCTTACCATGTCTTACTATTGGTTCAGGGATACCCACTTGACCCTAGCCTGATCTGTCACAGTCCAATTTTTTAAAAATTTGGGACTTGAAAAGGGCTCTCTTTTTCTGGTGGCTACAGCTATAAAATGTATACCTTGGGAACTGTCAGTGGCCACATGAAAAGGGTAGGTCTGCAAAGAGAGAATGTGTATAGCATGCAAAAAGAATCAAAGCAAATAAATGAAGAGTGTCCCAGAAGCATTAAAATTCCCAGTTCCACTTGCTTCTGAGGTTCAAATCCCTGAACTTCCTACTGTAGCAGTTTCATTTTCATTTTGAGTATGAAATTTTGAGACAGAAAACTTTCCATCATCCCCTACACTTTTGTTTAGTTTCCATTAACTGGAACCAAAAGCTATTTTTTTTTAAATAAAAGGAAAATTCTTTGGAAATATTGGGATTTATTTTTTAGCCAGATAAAATTCAAAGAATGATAAGAATTAAGCATTTGTAATAGAAAAATATATTGTTATGTTATATAGCATTTCCTTGATTCATTAAGGGGTTTTAGGCACTGACAATTAGTACAAAACCATGTAATTCCATATAAAAACTCATTTGTGCCTGTATATTGGTACCCAAGGGAGACATATATACTCCTTTACATTTAGGAGTATTAATTTTCAATGAAACATTGATTTTTATCTTTTATACTTGAAAACATTGCATTAGTAACATAGTATCTAATTACTACTAAAATCCTAAAGGAGCTATTATTGCCAATATTTTCTTAATCACAGTCCTAAGTAGGATATTTGTTTGTACTCATTATCAGTAACTGTATTTGCTAAATGTGCACTATTTTCAAAGCATTCTTCAGATATTGAGGGTGAGAATATAAAATGAATGCAAAACCTCTGAGATGAATTAAAGAATAGTTGGATATGTTTCCATAGATGTAAAAAAATATAGCTCAGCACACAAACGTTTATTAAAATGTTTAAAGCATCCAAATTCTCAATGAAACACTGACAAATACAGAGTGGGATTAAGTGCGTGTTCTGCAATAAAAGCTTTTGTAGTATTTTGAAGGTTGAGAAAGACATTTGAAGGCTTACTATATATTTTATGTAACTGTATATGTGGATTTACTTACTGTTCTAGATGGGAGTGTTAACCTAAACAATCAGTCTCAGTTAGAAATGCTTTCTCTCAACTCAACACAGTTAACCAGGCTGCCCTCCTCTGCCTAAAACACTTTCCCCCCACACCATTCTACCTTTAACTATCTTCTTGTCTAACATCAGCTGATTCTTCATACCCCAGCTAATGGCCCTTCTTCAGAAAGCCTGTCATTAGCTTCCTGAAACTGTTAGATGTCCCTCAGAGGGCAGTCACTTCCGATCTCATGCCAGGCCATTCTCACTGAATCCAGATGCCATGTTTGCTAATCATTCTCTCAATAGACTGTAATTTCCTGGAGTAGAAATTGTGCTCATTTTGAACACAGTATCATCAGAGATTAGCACAGTGTATAGTTTCTCAATAATAAATAAAGCAGAAGTAAATAAATGCACTTAGAGATTGTATGTAAAAATTATCAAATAGTTTGTTCATAGAAAAGAAGACGGAAAAATGGCTAAACAAAGTTGGAGAAAACCAAAGGTGGTTTTCTAAAATCAAAAATTAAAATTTCTCAAATTGAAAATTGAAACTAAGGGTTTGATTATAATATGGAATCATAGAATAAGTGAATATATTAGGAGAGATCTTATATTATTTAAATTAACTCTAAAGTAACAAGGAGTAGTGAGAGATGGCATGATATTGTTGGGGGAATTGTAAACCTAAATAAATTGCACCATGCTTCCTGGCCTATATAGCTGACCAATGCTCCTTGGAAGAAAAGTTATGATCAATCTAGATAGCGTATTGAGGAGCAGAGACATTACTTTGCCAACAAAGGTTCGTCTAGTCAAAGCTTTGGTTTTTCCAGTAGTCATGTATGGATGTGAACGTTGGTCTATAAAGAAAGCTGAGTGCTGAAGAATTGATGCTTTTGAACTGTGGTGTTGGAGAAGACTGAGAGTCCCTTGAACTGCAAGGACATCCAACCAGTCTATCCTAAAGGAGATCAGTCCTAAATATTCTTTGGAAGGACTGATGCTGAGGCTGAAACTCCAATACTCTGGCCACCTGATGTGAAGAACTGACTCATTGGAAAAGATCCTGATTCTGGGAAAGACTGATGGCAGGAGAAGAAGGGGAAAAGATAGAGGATGAGATGGTTGGATGGCATCACTGACTCAATGGACATGTGTTTGAGTAAACTCCGGGAGTTGGTGATGGACAGTGTGGCCTGGTGTGCTGGGGACACAGAGAGTCAGACATGACTGGGAGACTGAACTGAACTGAACTAAGTGTAAACATTGTGTTCTTGCTTCTGTCAATGCTCACATTATGGTTAACTCTGCACTTACACACTTTGGTTGGAAAAAAGAATAGCATTTCATATAAATTATTGTTAATGATATTTTAATGAACAGTGTATCCCTAGGAATTTTTTTTCAGAGTAAGTTCTTTTTACTTAGAAACAACTATCGAATGAAAAGATTATTCTGCCTGATTTATGGGGCTTTTAAATAGTAAACAACCCTTCCAATCAGGAAGCAGGACTGTGATTTTTAAGATTCACAGTTTGTAATGAGGACACAACACTGAGCTGTCACTGCACACAGATTAGAAATAAGCTGCAATAACTTGCCTTTTATTTTTCTGTTCCGTTTACATAGTGTAAAAATATTATTTTATATAAGTATTTAGTTGATTATCCCTAATAAAGATTATTTTTAAAGAGGGCAAAGAGATTTGTCCTCAAATAATAAGTGAAAAACATTGAACATTGTTTATTTCTGTAAACTGTATTTTTAAGTGTGAATAATCTTACACAGGTATTATACAAATTGTACATTAATTTTATCTACCAATCATGTGGTGTTTATCACAATGGATGTTTAGAATTGTACCTATGTAAATGAACAAATAAACAATGATATATTTTAATTGTGGAAAATATTTAGCATTATAAAGTATCAATTATATAATAAACAGCCATTTTTATGCCATCCAGCCTCAGAAATAACCTGTAAAAATGCTAGAAACTCCAGTATTTGTCTGATCCCTCGCTCTGCCCCAAATTAACTTCCATTCTGTTTCTGCATTTATTTATATTTATAATAAGTATGTTTAAATAACATATAGCATTGGCTATGTAAATTAAACTTTAAATCGAGTGATTCATACTACAAAAATAAAAATGTTTTAACAAGTTACTCTTGCACTAAACATTTTATTTTTGAAAATCAGACTCATGGCCCTGTTTATTAATTTTGCCACTTAATTATATTTTATGCCAAATTTTATTTCAAATACACTTGTCTTATATTACTTTTAAAATGTTATAAACAGTGATAGCATTCTTGTATTTATGTGCCTTGTGCATACATACATATGAAAATGTCTTTACAGTATATAACTTGACTGAAGTTGCTAAGAATTTGAAACTTCATCTGTATTTGATATTGTTAAATTGACTGTCTTAAGTGATTTCACCAACTTACATTCCTGTCAATTGTAAATAACAGTACTCTTTTTCTTTTATATCTTGACAACACTTAATATTTTCAGGATATCAGGGTTTTTTTTTTTTTTTTTTTTCGCATGTCTTGTCATTCAGTTGCTGAGTTGTGTCTGGCTCTTTGAAAACCCATGAACTGCAGCATGCCAGGCTTCCCTGTCCTTCACTATCTCCCTGAGTTTGCCCAAACTCATGTCCATTGAAACTTGATACCACCCAGCCATCTCATCCTTTGTCTTTCCCTTTTCCTCTTGCCTTTTCCCAGCATCAGGGCCTTTTCCAATGAATCACCTTCATATCAGGTGGCTGAAGTATTGGAGCTTCATCATCAGTCCTTCCAATCAATATTCAGGGTTGATTTCCTTTAGGACTGACTGGTTTTATCTCGCTGAAATCCAAGGGACTCTCAAGAGTCTTTTCCAACATTACAATTCGAAAGCGTCAATTTCAGCACTTAGACTTCGTTATGGTCCAACTCTCACATCCGCACACGACTACTGGAAAAACCATAGCTTTGACTCCATGGACATTTGTCTGCAAAGTAATGTCTCTGCTTTTTAAGATGCTGTCTAGATTTGTCATAGTTTTACTTAGAAGGAGCAAACATCTTTTAATTTCATGGCTACAGTCACTGTCTGCAATGATTTTGGAGCTCCCTCCCTGCAAAAATATTAATAATAATAATTTTTGTCACTGCTTCCACTGTTTCCCCTTCTATTTGCCATGAAGTAATGGGACCAGATGCCATGATGTTTGTTTTTTGAATGTTGAGTTTTAAGCCAGCTTTTTCATCGTCATCATCAAGAGACTTTTAAGTTCCTCTTCAGTTTCTGCCATTAGAGTGGTATCATCTGCATATCTGAGGTTGATATTTCTCTTGGCAGTCTTGATTCCAGCTTGTGATTCATCCAGCCCAGCATTTCACATGATGTACTCATTTCACATGATGCATAAATATACAGCAGAGATGTACTCCTTTCCCAGTTTTGAAGCAGTCCATTGTTCCATGTCAGGTTCTAACTTGCTTTGTGACCTGCATACAGATTTCTCAGGAGGCAGGTCAGGTGGTCTGGTATTCCCATCTCTTTAAGAATTTTCTACAGTTTGTTGTGATTCACACAGTCAAAGGCTTTAGCATAGTCAATGAAGCAGAAGTAGATGATTTTTTTGAATTCCCTTGTTTTCCCTATGATCCAAAGAATGTTGTCAATTTGATCTCTGGTTCCTCTACTTTTCTAAATCCAACCTGTACATCTGGAAGTTCTCAGTTCACATTGGATGTGAAATAACATACTACTGGACCATTTCTTGATTACTGGTGGCAGGGTAGAAGGGATTGGAGGGGTTCTGATTTCTTCTTTAAGTTTTCCTTTGTACTGGAGCACAGTTGATTTACGATGTTGTTAGTTTCAGGTGTACAGCAAAGTGTTTCAGTTATACATATACACATATTCATTCTTTTTCAGATCCTTTTCCCGTATGGGTTATAATAGAATATTGAGTAGAGTTCCCTGTGCTATACAGTTGGTCCTTGTTGGTTATCTCTTTTATATATATTGTAGGGTATATATGTTAATCCTTAATTCCCTCCCTGGCCATGTTTCCTCTTTGGTAACCATAAGTTTGTTTTCAAAATCTGTGAGACTGTTTCTGTTTTGTAAAAAAGTTCATTAGTATCACTTTTTAAAGATTCCACATATAAATGATATCATATGATATTTGTCTTTCTCCGTCTAGCTTACTTCACTTAGTAAGGTCATCTCTGGTTCTACCCATGTTCCTGCAAATGGCCTTATTTCATTCCTTTTATGGTTGAGTAATATTCCATTGCATATATGCGCCACATCTTCTTTATCCATTCCTCTGCTGATGGGCGTTTAGTTCCCTCACCAGAGATCAAACTTGCACCCCTGGCACTGAAAGCACAGAAATTTTGTCCCCCTCTCCAAAAAATTAATTGACAACACACAAGTAACAATGAGCATCCACTGGAGTAAGCTAACTTGCTCCTGGTGGGAAACCTGAAATGATAGCTATTTCCTAATGATGCTATTTGTTTAAAAAGACATCCTGTAAAGTGTCCTTTTAAAATTGAGTTTCTAGAAAAGAAAGTCATTTCCTACCACAGCATAATATATTATCATTAAATTAATATATTTATCTTTGTGATAAATTACACTTAATCATGGCGTATGACCCATTTAATATATTATATTCCATTTGCTAGTATTTTGCTGAGGATTTTTGTGTCTATGTTCATCATTGATATTGGTCTATAATTTTCTTTCTTTGTATCTTTGTCTGGTTTTGGTAAGAGAGTCATGGTGGCCTTATAGTATCTGTTTGGCCGTGTTCCTTCCTCTGTGAGTTTTTGGAAGAGTTTCAAAAAGATATATGTTAGCCAGATTTATTTTTTTGTGAGTTACCTTCTCAAATCATTTGCACTTTTAAAAATACTGTTGTTTATTGATATCTATGAATTGTTTCTAAGCTCTAGATACTAAGATTTTGTCTCATAAATGCCCTGCATATGTTTTCTGCCAGTCTATCAATCTATTTACTTAATATAAAGTGAATATGCAATATCCTCTGAAAATTTCTACAAAAGTTACTAATATTTTGCTTTTCATAGTATTTCATAATACATTGTTTTCTTCGTTGTTATAAAATAGTTTTCTAAATTTTTGTATGAATAAATGAATATTTTAGCACTACTGTTTGAGTATTGTCTTTTCCCCATGAATTTCTAATACCAAATGATATAAAGGAGGGGAAGAAAATCTTAAAATATAAAATTATAAATTTATGTACTACATTTTAAGCTACAACAAGAAAAATTAGGACTAGCAAGTATCATGATTGTTTTGGCAAAAATAAAAATTCCTGGATAGGATGCTAATAATTTTCTAGCCTAAAAGACCACGATATTGACACAAATATATGAATTTGCATTGTTGAGGCAGCATAGTTGAAATGTAGAAAGCATTGATGAAAATTGGGAATGTTCTAGAGTATTTCATATACTTCCTTTTTAAAAGCAAATTTCACTTTTACCTTGGTTTTTAAATTACTAAAAGGAATAAAAAGGACACCTTTTAAAGAAATTTTTTTTTTTTTGGCTGCACTGCCCAGTTTGTGGGATCTTAGCTCCCTGACCAGTGATCAAACCATGTACCCTAGCAGTGAAAGCATAGAAATTTAAAAAAAAAGTGAAAATATATTAATAATAATGAACATCCATTGCAATAATTTAAACTTGTTCCTGGTGGGAAATCTGACATTATAGCTATTTTCTGGTGATCCTATTTTCAAAAAGGAAATCTTTAGAAATTGAGTTTCTAGAAAACAAAGCAGTCATTTCCTGCCACAGCATAAAATATTATCTTTAAAATTGCTATATTTAGCTATTGCTTATCATTTCCATCCTGTTTCATTTTATATGAAAAAAGTGAAAGTCATATCCAACTCTTTGTGATCCTATGGACTATATTATATAGCCCTCCAGGCTCCTCTGTCCATGGAATTCTCCTGGCAAGAATACTGGAGTGGATTGCCATTCCCTTCTCTTGGGGATCTTCGCAACCCAGGGATGGAATATGCATCTCCTGCATTGCAGGCAGATTCTTTACGGTCTGAGCCACCAGTGAAGACTTCGTTTTATATAAGCATAAATAAAGTGTAAAAGAGATGGTGAATAATAGAGGAGGCTGGTGTGCTCCTGGGGTCACAAAGAGTCAGACACAACTTAGTGACGGAACAGCAACAACAAGGAGCAAACACAATTATGAGAAAACCTCTTAAATTAAAAAAGCAAAAAAATGAGTTGGGGAATTGGGAAAAATTGTCACAAAAATATGAACAATGTTTTTGTGTATTTGTAGAGAAATATTAAAATTAATATGGAAATTCTTTATTATGACACTCACCCTATTAAGATACGTAACCAATAAAATACATATGCTTTTTTAGTATACTCTGTTTTGGCCTATATGAGACTGATTTTGAGGCATTTTTTTGTTGACCACAAAAATAAAGTGAAATATTTCTTTGCAGTTTTTACAACTTGTGGCCTTGCATAGATTTATTAGTCAGTCTATGGTCAGAAAAAATCATTTGAAATTACCTTTATTTGAAAAATTCTAAGACTAATATCCCCTATACAGATATTTGTCCATATATTGGCAATCTTGTTATAATTTCTTTCAAATGATTCTTTCAATTTTGGGTACTTGATTTAGTCAGTGGGACTAATGTATAATGTCTTTTGCGCTAAGATGCTTGCAGCAGTTTCCTTTCAAGGCCCTATAATAATTGGATTAAATATAAACAAGTTTCCCTTTTTTCATAGAAATATACTTTAGAATATTTAGTAACTTGTCTACAAGAAAGGTTGTGCATTGCCCTATTAAATAGATATCAACATACTTAGTTGGTTATAGCCACATTAATTTTATAGAATGTGATAGAAATATGTTGATAAAGTATCAACCTACTCCAAACACTTATTCTGTGGCAATTATTTTATTTTTCTTACCATTGAAAATATACTGGGCAATAAAATTTTGTTAGATGGAAAGATGTCCCAGCAATCCACTGCAAAAAGATTTCTTCAACCATTTTGAAAGCATTTTTAGTTCCTAACTCACAGAGTCATGCTGCTGCTGCTGCGTCGCTTCAGTCGTGTCCGACTCTGTGCGACCCCATAGACGGCAGCCCACCAGGCTCCCCCGTCCCTGGGATTCTCCAGGCAAGAACTGGAGTGGGTTGCCATTTCCTTCTTTGGTGCATGACAGTGAAAAGTGAAAGTGAAGTCACTCAGTTGTGTCCGACTCTTCGAGACCCCATGGACTGCAGCCTACCGGGATCCTCCATCCATGGGATTTTTCAATCAAGAGTGCTGGAGTGGATTGCCATTGCTTTCTCCACAGAGTCATAGTGAGAATTAAATGGAAATACTTCATAAAAATCAATACTAAAGTATTTGTTAAAATTAATATAGTTTTACAGTTAAAGCAAAATGAAAGATAAATTGTTATTCATAAAGTTATGATATTCTTATAAAATTGAATTAGCTCTTTCTCTTTAACCCCAGCACTTTCCCATATACATAAGTAAACATACTGTCTTATAGAAACAATTTTGTACTAAGCTTAAAAAATATACTTTATAAAAAATTTACTTGTTTCTAAATGTACTATATAATTTTCATATTTATGCCTATACAGCAAATAATATATGGAGATTGATATTTGTTTTTGAATATCATAGCATCTTTCAGTATCACAAGTAATTCTATCAGTTTCCTTCCACCTCACCATTAGGATGACTCATGACTTTGAGAGAAAAACAATGTCACTTTTTTGTTGTTTAAATTGTAGATCTATCTCATAACACCTAATGTTAAATATATTATCTTCTGTTCATATACTAATTATATTTATATTATGTAAATTGTGGTTCATGTCATTTGTCTTTTAGACTTGCCACTATGTATTTATCTATAATGTATCTGAATATGTTTCTTATCAATTGTATAAATGAGTTGTATAAAGCCTGTTGTCATAATAGCTGTAGATATTTTTATGGAGGCCATAATCCTTTTTATTCCGGAAACTTATAGCATAGTCTCAATTTCCATACAATAAAGCCTAACTATCTTTTGCTTTCTAAATTCTGCTATCACTTCAAAGCTTAAAAATTACCATCCCTTAGGAGAGCTTATTTGAAGAAGGAAATGGCAACTCACTCCAGTGTTCTTGCCTAGAGAATCCCAGGGATGGGGGAGCCTGGCGGGCTGCCGTCTATGGGGATGCACAGAGTTGGACACGACTACAGTGACTTAGCAGCAGCAGCAGCAGGAGAGCTTATGAATATTAAAGTATATTTTCTTCATTTTCTGACTCAAACATTTTACATATTAACTGTTAATATATCAATAATTGGAATTTCTTTGGTATTTATCTACATGTGGAATTCCCAGTTTCAGTTAAAGAACCCTACATAAATGATTCCTCGTTTTCTTTTTTTTCTGTTATACTCTGATTTTCTCAATTTGAGATACGATAAATGTACAATAAACTCTACTTTTAGATTTTTATTCTATTTATTTCTATATTCTTGAAAATCAGTTTTAATTCCATTTACTTTGTTGCTATATCTGAAGATTGAATTTAATGTTATTACTCTATTTTTATGTTCTCTTTCACAAGTTTTCATTAAAAAATTTCATAGCTCAATACCCTGATATGTTCAATGTAAGGGTTTAAAATATGTTAATTCATAGCCATATAACATTTTATATGAATATGAAATTTGGATTAATTTGAACTATGGGAATTCATATTGTAAGGTAAACAGTCTCTGAAACATTTTTCAACTATTTTAGTAAGGTATTTCCATGCACTTTTAAACTTTTGATTTAGAGGATACTGATTTTCATTTTGTAAATTAAGCATCATCAAACACTGTCTTGTAGGAACAAGAGATTTTTTTTTCATTAAAAAAAATTCTGCTGAAAAGCTATAAATCAAAATACTATTCTGTCAAATAAGGCATATATTCCACCTAACAGTAGCTAACCTCTCTATTTTGAACCCATATTGCTCTTTCCTTAGTGGCTCTTCACACCTTTGGTCTGCTTCTAAAGTTTAGAAAAATGTTATGCCATGTTCAGCTTAAATTAGAAAGAAAAAATAGCTCATTTTATAGAGAGGTTTTCTGTAACACTTGTGTGTGTATGTGATAGGACTACAGTCAAGGGGGAAAAAAGAGAAGAAATGTTTTGTAAAATGGAATGACTTTAATGAAACCACTGTCTATGTGACAGCATCATGTATTTTACTTGAATGAAGTTGTTAAACAAGATCTTTGTTTACATATACTGTTATGCAGTTATCAACCCAATCAGAAACTCACTCATTGTTTTTTAATTCAAAAGTGATTAGCAAATGCTGAGAAGTCAGCTTATCTCACTAAAACACAGGTACCAACTCAGAGTAAATATTTTGGTAAACAATTATTCTGTCCTTGCATATTCAGCAGTGTGCTAAATTATGCATAATCTTGCATAAGTAATAAGTGAAGGTAGCTTAAATTCAGTTTTTTTTTTTTAACCTGACCTATTTCTTTCAGTGCTGTTAGCTGCTTAAATCATGTATGAGCTTTCTGTAAGGCTTCAATGAGTAGCTCGGGTGGAGAAACTTCAGTAATAAATTTCAGGAGAAGACAAGTTTTTTGACAGGCATAATGCAACACACAGAGAGTCTGGAACTCACACTCTGGGAATTTAGAGCAATCCTCGCAAAGCAGCTTTTCCCTGTTACATTAATAGAGAAAATGAAGTATGAAAGTCCTCAGGAATTACTGCTAGGTGTAATTTAAATAATTTACCAGAAGACAGTTCAGCGCATGCATAGAACAGGGGCATACAGCATTTGCCATAAGCAGTTTATAAATAAACTATATTCTGCTGAAGTAAGTCAGGCATAAATTATAACTATTCCTTCTGTGGCTGTATCCTGTTCCTCATTGTAATAGTTATTTAAAAAAAAAAATTCTGGGTTATGACCTTCTCCTGGAAATCACAGACATTGCCTGCCTTGTACCTTGCTTATGAGCATCCTTGTGGTTAATGATTTGGTGGCTATGCAATCGACGTAAAATTACTATTGTTGGAAATAAAGGAAAAAATGCATTATATATCTATAAACAGGATTCTGGAAAAATCCCTTAGCCTGGTAAGGAGGTGAGGGAGAAATGTGGTCAAAGACCATCAAGGAGATACAGACTGTTTTATGAAAGCTTTTTATACCACATAGCTAGATTGGAAAAGAGTAGACTTTCTATTTCTTGCTTTGAGTATTGTGCCTTGAATTATCAGGCCAAAGTAAAAATGCCAAGAAGAAATATATAATAAAGACTCAAAATTATGCAGAAATTATTTGTAAAACATGTATGTGGAGGTTAAAATTTTTCTATTGCATAGTGCCTTGAGTTATTAAAGAGCAGATGGGGTATAACAGCAGTCAAGTTTTCCCTAAAATATATTATTAGTGTTTTGGAAAGAAACTTTGTAAAACAAAGTAGGTAATCTGGAGCGCTTACTCCATTACTAAAATTTAAATTATAAACCAGCATTCTATAATGTTTACATTAATTAGCTTATATGCATGTACTTATATATATATAAGTAAGATGGTAAAAGAATCTATATCTTTCCAAATGGTAAAAGAATCTACCTACAAGGCAGGAGACCCCTGCATTGCAGGGTTCAGTCTCTGAGAGGGGAAGATCCTCTGGAAAAGGGAATGGCTTCCCACTCCAGTATTGTTGTCTGGAGAATTTCATAGACAGAGGAGCCGGGCAGACTACAGTCCATGAGGTCGCCAAGAATCATACATGACTGAACTACTAATGCACACACAGAAACACACACACATTTATATGATTATATGTATACATTTATAGGTTATTTATTTATATTTGTGTAAACATGAGTTAGAACTCATATATCTAATTGTGTATATGTGTATATACATATATATATTAAAATTTTGTCTGGGGAATGCATGTTCTAAACACAGGTGTTATAATTAGAATCCTACAGGGTATAGTAGGGAGCATAGAAGAAAATGATGCAATGATTATGCTTTTATTTTCAGAATCAGTTTTTTAATATTGACCTCATAAAAGAGGAGAGTGAAAAAGTTGGCTTAAAGCTCAACATTCAGAAAACGAAGATCATAGCATCTGGTCCCATCACTTCATGGGAAATAGATGGGGAAACAGTGGAAACAGTGTCAGACTTTATCTTTTTGGGCTCCAGAATCACTGCAGATGGTGACTGCAGCCATTAAATTAAAAGACGCTTACTCCTTGGAAGAAAAGTTATGACCAACCTAGATAGTATTTTCAAAAGCAGAGACATTACTTTGCCGACTAAGGTCCAACAAGCCAAGGCTATGGTTTTTCCAATAGTCATGTATGGATGTGAGAGTTGGACTGTGAAGAAGGCTGAGCATCGAAGAATTGATGCTTTTGAACTGTGGTGTTGGAGAAGACTCTTGAGAGTCCCTTGGACTGCAAGGAGATCCAACCAGTCCATTCTGAAGGAGATCAGCCTTGGGATTTCTTTGGAAGGAATGATGCTAAAGCTGAAACTCTAGTACTTTGGCCACCTCATGAGAAGAGTTGACCCATTGGAAAAGACTTTGATGCTGGGAGGGATTGAGGGCAGGAGGAGAAAGGGACGACAGAGGATGAGATGGCTGGATGGCATCACTGACTCGATGGACGTGAGTCTGAGTGAACTCTGGGAGATGTTGATGGACAGGGAGGCCTGGCGTGCTGCGATTCATGGGGTCGCAAAGAGTCGGACATGACTGAGCAACTGAACTGAACTGAACTGAACTGAACTGAAAAACACCTGTTAACAATGGGAATTCATTTCTGAGTCTTGATCTGCAATATGGAATGAAAATACATTTTTATTTGCCTATTTCTTAAATGGAGAAGAAATACTTGAGGTAGTTGCCAGTCAGACATGCAGATCTGCCATTCAGACATGCAGATTTATTTACATGATCTTCATATGTGAGTCTAAGGATCTTCATTAGGATATACTACTTGCTGATCTACATTGAGAAGCTTGGGACACGTTGTAAGATGAATAAGTTCTGAGAATGTAATGGACAGTATGGTGACTGTACAGTAAGTCCCCTACAGATGAACCTTCATTTCAAATTTTCAAGGATATGAATGTGTGTCCGCGTGTTCAGTCATGTAAGCTGGTTCATGTGTCTGGTGTACCTTGTCATGTGCATGTATCCTCTGCAAGTGGCTGTGCTTTTGTGTACTTTACTGTACAGTAATGTATAGAGTACAGTAGAACAGTATCTTTATTCCAGGATGTCTGGAAGCAAGCACAAAAGCAGCAGTGATGTTGCTCATAGTGCTAAGAAGCAACAAGCATAACTATGGAAACAAAAGTGAAGATAATTGAAAGAGTGGAGCAAAGGAAAAAGATGGTAAACATTGCTCATTCTTATAAGATGAAGTATTCAAACATTGACACAATTCTAAAGAACGAGTACAAGATCACAGAACATGTGCAGTCTGCTGTGGTTATGATGCCAACAATAATATTGGAGAAGTGAGAGAAAAGTGATGGAGATGGAGAAACTTCTCAGTGTCTGGATGCAGCACCAGCATCAAGTCCCACTCAGCTTCATGCTGATTCAAGAGAAAGCTAAAAGTTTTTATGAAGACTTGAAGAAGAAACACAGTGAAGAATCAGTGGGTGCAACTTAGTGACCCTCAGTAAGAAGCTGGAGCTAGATCTGCAAGAGGATGACTTCGTTGAACTGCTTGCTGTGCAACATGAGGAGCTTACTAATGAAGACCTGATGGAACTGCAGGTCTAGAAAGACAAGAGGAAGAAAGAGTAACTGAAGAACTTAAGAGATTCACAACACCAGAAATGTCAAGGGATTTTCTTTTTTGGAAGAAGTGCTGTTGTTAGCTTTTGAGGCACAGGACCAAACATAGAACGGTACAAAAAGGTTGCAGAAGCTGTTCAGAATGCAATCAAGTGCCACTGTGTTATCTACAATGAGCAGGAAAAAAAGAAAAAAAAAACCAGGATCTACCACCCAGACATCACTGAATTGTTTATTCAAGGAAAGATAGAATTGAATCCAGCAAGGAATCAGAACTTGTGCCGTCAACATCAGGCGTGAGTGAAATTGCAGCTTGCCCTCCGTCTCCTATTGCTTAAGATCCTTCAGTTTACCACGTTCCACTTCCTCTTCTGCCTCCAGCCAGTAACTCTTCTTGCCTCTTCACTCAGTGCCAATCCCTGTATGCCAGCAGTTGTACTGAACTGCTGTACTTTTCAAGATACTGCATTGTAAGATTAAGCATGTTTTCTTTCTTTATTTGTTTTT
The DNA here is from genome assembly GCF_016772045.2 of Ovis aries. Taxonomy (NCBI): domain Eukaryota; kingdom Metazoa; phylum Chordata; class Mammalia; order Artiodactyla; family Bovidae; genus Ovis; species Ovis aries. Next base: position 39,058,098 of record NC_056061.1, on the reverse strand, counting down.
TATATATTGTTTGTGTGAGTATTATTAAAAACATATTGCAGTGCTGTACTTTATAGCCAATTGTGTTAGTTGGGTACCTAGGTTAATTTTGTTGAACTTAAAAAAATTAGACTTAAAAACAAGCTCTTGGAACAGAACTTGTTCCAACATAGGGGACTTATTATAGTTATTAATTCTGTATTGTGTATTTGAAATTTTCTGAGAGTAGATCTTAAGTGTTCTCATCAAAAAGTGAAAATAAATAATAACTATGAATGGTGATAAATGCATTAATTAATTTGATTGTGATACTCATTTCACAATAAGTATGCTTTAAATCATCACATTGTAAACTTTAAATATATTTTTGTCAACTATACCTCAAAAAACCCAGGGGGAGAATGTAATGCTTGGCCCAGAATCTAAAATCAGCAACTTGTTTAAATGCGATGAAGCCTGTAATTTCAACTCAATGTTGTAAGTAACCAAATTAAATAACCACAGTAGATATGTAACCTGCAGGAAAATTCAAGAAGTTTTATAAAACTGTCTACAGCTTGTATGGGTTTGTACCTGCCTGAATATAGAAATAAATATAAGTTCTAATATATTTCTAACTTTGATCATCAATCATAGATCAATAGGCATAAAATTATAACTAGATTATTGCTAAAATAAGTCATGATTTTCTACGTGCATCATTTACACAAGATGAGTACTTTCATTCAAAACTATTGTAAATACCAGTGTCACGATGTAGTTGGAGGGGTTTTGGAAGTCGGGCATTTGGTTGGGTAAGGGTATTTTAAAAGTCTGAGAGAGTACTGTTCTAAGACCCAAAGGGAATAATATGACAAATTCTGTAAAAATAAATGCTATCATAAACATTTGCATAATGATAATTTAATTTTCATATGAGACTAAAGTTTGATTTTGTGGATGTGAAACTGAGGTGCAGTACCTATTGATGAGATGTGGTTGACAAAATTGGGCATGGAGAATGGAGTTAGTGGAAATTTGTGCTGCTGAGGAAGGGTCCCTATTGAATCTCCAGAGAGAATCCTACAAAATAGGAGATACTGCAGTACCCTTTAGCTGCTGAAAGTTGGTGGTATATATCCAAGATAAAGAAAGTAGTGCTGCAGGGAACACAGCAAATCCACAGCTTCACTGCTTTGGCCATTCTGAGGTTGGCACAAACAAATTCAACTTCCTATCTTTTTATTTAGTCATTTATAAATCTGTAATCAAAATCCATATTGATAATAGATGCTTCTTGTTGTAGATTTGACTTGTATGAAAATATACACCATTTATTACTCTAACAGAATTCGTCCCTCTAACATAGCTTCTTTATCAGTGATTGTTTCCATGTTAACATGTTGAACTTGTTACTCTAATGGAAAGTTTGGCAGCTCTTTTCATATTGCTATATGAAAGAAATAGTCTATCTGAGAAATAAATCAGGTTAACCAATGGGCAAAGGTCCATTTTAACCTACGATGTATCCACCTAATATAAGATCTGCACATTTCTATGTTTTGAGTGTGTAGAGGGGAGGCTGTGTATGACATTTGGCATTTTTGATAGTTGTCTGTGTAGTCTGCTATGCTGGAAGTACTTATTTAACAGGGTTTTCTCAGCATTGTTGTTGCTGGATTTTCTGCATGCAGGTATTTTCCTAATATCTTCTCCTAATCTGTCTCTTAATGAAGCTCAAGAATTTCACTGTGGTTGAGCAGAAGTAAAGAAAGAAGTCTCTGTTTAATAATTTCCATGTAAAGGTCTTTGAATAGATCTATATAATATCAATCCAACCAAAACCAAGAGTTTAGTAAATAGGATTTTGTAAGTTTTAAAGAAACTCTGTACTCAGAGTTAGGATATATGTTTTTAGTCTTATTTTTCTCTCCATTATAGGCTCCGAGAACTCTGCTTAATATTAACTGTTTCAACTTAATCAATTCACCTTAAAAACAAAAACATAAGAATGAACAAAAGTGACGTCGCTCAGTCGTGTCCGACTCTTTGCGACCCGTGGACTGTGGCCCACCAAGCTCCTCCATCCATGGGATTCTCCAGGCAAGAATACTGGAGTGGGTTGCCATTTCCTTCCAGGGAATCTTCCTGACTCAGGGATGGAACCCAGGTCTCCCACATTGCAGGCAGACGCTTTAACCTCTGTACCACCAGGGAAGCCCTTAAGAATGAACAAACAAAACCGTAAATGAATACCAATCTCATGCAATACTGTTTTACTTTGAAATGCAGAATGGCATGTTATAGAGACTGAATAAATGCAGAATAAAGAAGTTCTTTTCTATCCAGTTTCATTATCAGTTCAGTTCAGTCGCTCAGTTGTGTCCGACTCTTTGCGACCCCATGAATTGCAGCACGCCAGGCCTCCGTGTCCATCAAACGGAGTTCACTCAAACTCACGTCCATGGAGTCAGTGATGCCATCCAACCATGTCATCCTCTGTCGTCCCCTTCTCCTCTTGCCCCCAATCCCTCCCAGCATCAGAGTCTTTTCCAATGAGTCAACTCTTCGCATGAGGTGGCCGAAGTACTGGAGTTTTAGTTTCAGCATCATTCCTTCCAAAGAAATCCCAGGGCTGATCTTCTTCAGAATGGACTGGTTGGATCTCCTTGCAGTCCAAGGGACTCTCAAGAGTCTTTTCCAACACCACAGTTCAAAAGCATCAATAGTTCGGCGCTCAGTCTTCTTCACAGTCCAACTCTCACATCCACACATGACCACAGGAAAAACCATAGCCTTGACTAGACGGACCTTTGCTGGCAAAGTAATGTCTCTGCTTTTCAAAATGCTATCTAGGTTGGTCATAACTTTTCTTTCAAGGAGTAAGCGTTTTTTTAATTTCATGGCTGCAGTCACCATCTGCAGTTTTAGTATAGCCTTCCTGAAAAATGAGTTAAAGGATCAATCATGTTTTCTTACTCATTAAAATTTTCTACAACTGAATTTTAATTCAATTACAGAAATTTTGGCAGAAAATGATGTTTTATATATTTTTATTTAGTCAGTTTTTAATTCAAGGAGTTTTTGCCCAGGGAACAATGGGGTAAATACTACTTATTGACAGTTTGTGTTGTACCATGAAAAAGTGTGCTAAAGTTGTTTAAATTACTTATGATCTGAAGCTAATCATCAATAGAAAAAGTATAACATAGTAGCATGAAAACTAGCATTGGATTTACCTTTGGAAATTTTTTGTTTATAAGATTCTTCTTTCCATGTGTATTTTAAGAAGAAGCTCTAAGTCTCCAAGAACTTACTATAGTTAAATGCGATGTGTGACATATGCAGGTTATTAATAAAGAAATATTGTTTTGAACTATAGTTAAAACTACCACAGAAGTATTTTTTATAATTTTCCTTTTGTTCCAGTTTCTCTTGAATTATCTGTGAACAGTAAAAATATATCATCATTTGAACTTTTTAAAGCAATGCTATTCTTCAAAAAAGCATATTTTTATTATTGAATTAAACTGTCAGTGGATTAAGTAGTGTTAACATGAAATTTATTCTTAATATGCAATAAATAGGTTGTAGACCTGATAAAAACAGTTTTTAGTTAAAAGAATTCCATTAGCATCATTACAATGCTAGAGAAAATAATGTGCAAAATAGAGTCACTGTCATGATCCTGACCTTGTGATACAAATTAAAATAAAGAAAAGTGTCATATTTCTCCGTGGTTCAACTTGGGTTCACCTAATAGAACTCTGACAAAAGCAAATGTTTTGTCATTTAGTCTGTTGCCAAGAACATTTTAGTGCATAATTAATGATAATCCACTCTTTAATATGTGTATATGAATGAACACAAAGTTCCTGCTGGTGCCACAGAAACAATATCGTGTTCAGTGTGAAGAGAGCAGCACAATATCTACTAAAATAATGAGCTGTGGAAAGGATAATGGAAGGTGTCAGAAGCACAATAAACATGATTAGAATGGATGAGGAGAAAAGAATGCAATTTAGTACCATCAGAATTTTTCTCTTAAAAAAGAAAGTAATTCCTTCATGGATTTTTCATGTCTTCTTTTGCCAGGTTATCTATAAATATCATGGAAATGCAGGCTGTTGCTTAGCTTACACCTCTCTCTTGTATAATTGACCCTCAAGATGTGATGTTCTCTAGAGTAATGCTTATTATTTACTTTGCATACAAATCACCTGGGGAATATGGAAACATGCAGATTCTGATTCAACAGACCTGAGGTGGGACCTGAGATTTTGCATTTCACGCTAGTTCCTAAGAGATGCTCTTTTTTTCTGGTCTATGGATCACAGTTGCATGACAAGACCTGGGGAATCATCTTTGGGCCTCTTCTCAGAAGTCACAATCTCCCTAAACAGTTAATCCACTGATATGAATTTAAATATATCTGTATGTTCTTGATTTGTTATTCTTTACTCAGGTTTCAACTCTTCTAATCTTTGAATAATTCAATTACATATTAAAAACTAAACTCATTATTGTCACACTCAAATGCAATGGACCTGCTTCATGCCTTGTCACATTAGTGATACTATCATTCCTCAACTTGACTAACATGACCATATTATACCCATTTTACAGACATCGCTTTGAAAGTTAGGTAATATATAAATGACTCCACTACTAAGTAAGATAGTAAAAATTTGTGTACATATTATCTGATTTGAAGATCTATATTTATTTGCTATATTTGATTATAGCTTTTAAAAATAAACTTCCCTTTTCATGAAAGTGGAAGAGGAGAGTGAAAAAGTTGGCTTAAAGCTCAACATTCAGAAAACAAAGATCATGGCTTCTGGTCCTATCTCTTCATGGGAAATAGATGGGGAAACAGTGGAAACAGTGTCAGACTTTATTTTTTTGGGCTCCCAAATCACTGCAGATGGTGACTGAAGCCATGAAATTAAAAGACGCTTACTCTTTGGAAGAAAAGTTATGACCAACCTAGATAGCATATTCAAAAGCAGAGACATTACTTTGCTGACCAAGGTCCGTCTAGTCAAGGCTATGGTTTTTCCTGTGGTCATGTATGGGTGTGAGAGTTGGACTGTGAAGAAGGCTGAGCGCCGAAGAATTTATGCTTCTGAACTGTGGTGTTGGAAAAGACTCTTGAGAGTCCCTTGGACTGCAAGGAGATCCAACCAGTCCATTCTGAAGGAGATCAGCCCTGGGATTTCTTTGGAAGGAATGATGCTGAAACTGAAACTCCAGTGCTTCGGCCACCTCATGCGAAGAGTTGACTCATTGGAAAAGACTCTGATGCTGGGAGGGATTGGGGGCAGGAGGAGAAGGGGACGACAGAGGATGAGATGGCTGGATGGCATCACTGACCCGATGGACATGAATCTGAGTGAACTTTGGAAGTTGGTGATGGATAGGGAGGCCTGGCGTGCTGCAATTCATGGGGTCGCAAAGAGTCGGACACGACTGAGCAACTGAACTGAACTGAATGGAGTTCAAAATTAACTGGTCTTTTATAGTACCTCTTTACTGTGAAGACACTTTTAAAGGTTAAAAAAATTAGTAAAATAAAATAAACTCACCTTGCAGGTCTTTATCTTCTGATAAGGTCATACTCAATCATAAAATGCAGTTTTCTAAGTAACCTTTTCCAGTTTTCAGGCAATGTAATATCTTCTTTCTTCTGTGATTTCACAGAAGTTTGATATCCTATCAAGAAATACATCAGATTACATACCAGTTGTTTGTTGAGGTGTCTGTCTTCACACCTTGGGGTATAAGCTCCTGGGAATTAAGAACTGTGTCTTATTTATCTGTTAAATGTTTAAAATTAGAATAAAAATGGATGGAATACATAACAGTTTTAAAAATTAATCAAATAGCATAGAAACATCATAAAAATTACCTTGTAAATGCTCTCTTCAAATCCCATTTCTCTGAATTTAAGTAATCATTGTTGTAAATTTAGTGTGCAATTATTGAAATTATCTATGTATACCTATTCATATACTATTTATAATTTTCCCATTTACATAGTTTTATATATATATATATATGCTTATAAATATTAGGTCATATTGTACAAACTATTCTTTGACTTGCTTTTATTTAGGAAGTATCTTGGGCAACTTTCCATATATTTATATATAGATATAACAGTTTTAGTGAATATATAGTAACCATGATATAAAGGTATTATTTTCTAGTTAAATGTAGTTAATTTATAATACTGTATTAGTTTCTAGTGTATAACAAAGTAATTCAGTTATATACAGAGAATCTATCTATCTATCTATATGTATTTATATTCTTTTCCATTGTGGTTTATTAGAAAATACTGAATATAGTTCCTTGTGCTGTATAGTAGGATTTTTCTGTTTATCTACTTTATATATAGTATTAATAATTTGTGTCTGCTAATCCAAATCTCCTATTTAATCTTTACCCCACTTTTCCCATTTGATGTAAGTGTTTTCTAAATCTGTTGTGTCTGTTTCTATTTTTTAAATAATTTTATTTGCATCATATTTTAGCTTTCACTTATAAGGGCTATCATATGATATTTGTCTTTTTCTGACTCATTTCACTTAATGTGATAATCTCTAGGTCTATTCATGTTACTGGCATTATTTCATTATTTTTTATGGCTGAGTATTATTCCATTGTATATATGAACCACATCTTCTTTATCCATTCATCTGTCAGTAGATGTTTAGCTTGCTTCCATGTCTTGGCTATTGTAAATAGTACTGCAGTGAATATTGGAATACATGTATCATTTTGAATAATGGTTTTCTTCATATTTGCCCAGGAATGGGATTGGAGGATCATATGTTAGCTCTATTTTCAGTGGTCTTATGAACTTTTATACTGTTGTCCACAGTGACTGCACCAATTTGCATTCCCACCAGGAGTGCAGGACAGTTCTTTCTCTACACCCTCCAGAATTTATTATTTGTAGACATTTTAATAATGGCAATTTTGATCTATATGAGGTGATACCTTATTTTAGTCTAATTTGCATTTCTGTAATAATGAGAAATGTTGAGCATCTTTTCATATGCCTATTAACCATATGTATGTATTCTTTGAAGAAATGTTATTTAGGACTTTGGTCCATTTTTTAATTGAGTTGTTTGTTTTTTGGTATTGGGTTGTATGAGCTGTTTATATATTTTGGAAATTAAACCCTTGTCAATCACACCATAATTTTTAACTACTCACATATATGAATGATTTAAGATTTTCAACATTTTTTCGTTACAAATAAAGTTGAGAAACCATATTTCATATTTGTTTTGTTCATGTTTGAGTTTTTCTCTGTGATAGATATCTAGACTTGAATTCACTGATTTAAAATATTGCATGTTTTGATACATGCAGCCAAATTACCTGCCAAGAAAACAATACCAGGTCATTCTGCCATGGATAGAATGACCATGATTAAAAATAGAGACATTTCCTTCACCTATACTGGTCTTATCAAACTGTTAATTTATGTCAACAATGCAAGTAAGGAAAAAAAGTCTTATTTTTATTTTCATTTCCACAATTACTTAAATCTTGGTATATCTTGGAAAAATTTTTGTTTGAATTTTTCTCTGTGGTCATTTTTTTATATTGATTTTTCTCTATGATTATTTTTTTCTATTTATTTGGTTTGTAATGATTTGTTCATACATTTAAGAATTAATTATATATTAATATTCTGACAGTTTTCTCATTTTCTTGTCTCTAAATTTATTTGCAATATATTTAAATGAAATCCAGATTTTACATTTTCTGGTTATTTTCTCTTTGTGACCTGTTGCTTTGTTGTTTACTTGGATCTACTTATTTTAGTCTTCCTTTCTTCTTTATGTCATTATGTGACTTCACATAGAGTAAGGCCCATCATTTTACAGTATATACTTAGATGAGTTTGAATAAACATAGCTTACTCATAGTTGTAAAGCCATCACCACAATGAAGTTATAGAAAACTGTCACCACAGAAAAGGAAAACTATTTTTCTCTGTAGGTTATCATCAACCCTGTGCTTTCATTTACATAATAATTTTGGAATTTATCCATGTTGTGCATGTATCAGCAGATTTTTCCTTTTTATTATTGAATAGTATTATGTTTTAAAGATGAGCCATATATTTAAAAAAATCCATTTACCAGGTAATGGACATTTTTGGTTGTTTCTAGTTATTAGTAATAAGAAAAAAAAGCTGTAGAGGTGTTTGTGTATACATATGTCTTATTTACTTGAATAAATAAATAGGAGAAGCATTGATAGATTTTATAGTTAGCAGAAGGTTATATAATTTTCAGTCCCACCAGCAAAGTATGAGAGTTGCATTTGATCCTCACCCTTGTTTGATATTACCAGGTTGTTCATTTAAGTATTTTCATATATATTGGTGATGGGGAAATCTGTCCATATATCTATTTGCCATATCTATGTCAGAACAGAAGAATCTGTTCAAACCTTTGACTCTTTTAATATATTAGATTACTGATATCTGAAGAGTTTTTCTGGCTACATGTCCTTTGTCAATTATGAGTTTTGCTAATATTTTCTCCCAGTCTATGTCTTGCATTATTCTTTTTAATTGTTTTTCAAAGAGCAAACTGTTTTACTTTAATAACTTTAATTTTTCCAGTTTTTAAGTTTGCTTTTTGCATTCTATTTAAGAAATAATTGTGTAACTCAAAGTTGCAATGATTTTATTTGGTATATTTTCTTTTAAATTATATGCTTTAGAATTTTAGGCTTTACTTTTAGGTCTAGGATACATTTTTGGTTTTACTTCATATGGTGTGAGATAAGCATCTAGGTTAATTCCTTCTTTATTTTTTTCTGCTAGCTGTACAATTGTCCTATCATGATTTATAGGAAAAAAATCATAAAAATAATGAAAACAAATTAAGTGAAATAACATGAAATAAAATCATAACTGAAGCAGGACCATGGAATAATATTGAGAGAGTAATGAGTGGGAAGCAAGATACAATTTTAAATAAAGTCCTTAGGGTAGGGTTCATTTAAGCAAGCACTTGAAATTGGTGAGAGAGAAGCCATCTAATAGGTGTGGGACTGATCATTACAGGCTGTGGGAACCATATAGCCAAGGCTCTAAGATTAAATTACGGCTACCTTGACAAGGTATCACGGTGACCCAATAGGTCTAAGACAGTGATCAATGAAAGCACAGGAGGACATGAAGTCACAGAAGTACAGGAACTAGATCATGTAAGACTGTGCAAGCTATTGGCTCTTCAGTTCAGTTCAGTACAGTTCATCAGTCAGTCATGTCGTGTCTGACTCTTTGCGACCCAATGAACCGCAGCACGCCAGGCCTCCCTGTCCACCACCAACTCCCGGAGTTCACCCAAACTCATGTCCATCAAGTCGGTGATGCCATCCAGCCATCTCATTCTCTGTCATCCCCTTCTCCTCCTGCCCCCATCCCTGCAGCATCAGAGTCTTTTCTAGTGAGTCAACTCTGCATGAGGTGGCCAAAGTACTGGAGCTTCAGCTTTAGCATCAGTCCTTCCAAAGAACACCCAGGACTGATCTCCTTCAGAATGGACTGATTGGATCTCCTTGCAGTCCAAGGGACTCTCAAGAGTCTTCTCCAACACCACAGTTCAAAAGCATCAGTTCTTCGGTGCTCAGATTTCTTCACAGTCCAACTTTCACATCCATACATGACCACTGGAGAAACCATAGCCTTGACTAGACGGACCTTTGTTGGCAAAATAATGTCTCTGCCTTTGAATATGCTATCTAGGTTGGTCATAACTTTCCTTCCAAGGAGTAAGTGTCTTTTAATTTCATGGCTGCAGTCACCATCTGCAGTGATTTTGGAGCCCAGAAAAATAAAGTCTGACACTGTTTCCACTGTTTCCTCTTCTATTTCCCAAGAAGTGATGGGACCAGATGCCATGATCTTCATTTTCTGAATGTTGAGCTTTAAGCCAACTTTTTCACTCTCCACTTTCACTTTCATCAAGAGGCTTTTTAGTTTCTCTTTACTTTCTGCCATAAGGGTGGTGTCATCTGCATATCTGAGGTTATTGATATTTCTCCACGCAATCTTGATTCCAGCTTGTGTTTCTTCCAGCCCAGCGTTTCTCATGATGTATTCTGCATATAAGTTAAATAAGCAGGGTGACAATATACAGCTTTGATGTACTCCTTTTCCTATTTGGAACCAGGCTGTTGTTCCATGTCCAGTTCTAACTGTTGCTTCCTGACCTGCATACAGATTTCTCAAGAGGCAGGTCAGGTGGTCTGGTATTCCCATCTCTTGAAGAAATTTCCAGTTTATTGTGACCCACACAGTCAAAGGCTTTGGCATAGTCAACAAAGCAGAAATAGATGTTTTTTTCTGGAACTCTCTTGCTTTTTCCATATCGAACAGATATTGGCAATTTGATCTCTGGTTTGTCTGCCTTTTCTAAAACCAGCTTGAACATCTGGAAGTTCACGGTTTACGTATTGCTGAAGCCTGGCTTGGAGAATTTTGAGCATTACTTTACTAGCATGTGAGATGAGTGCAATTGTGTGATAGTTTGAACATTCTTTGGCATTACCTTTCTTTGGGATTGAAATGAAAACTGACCTTTTCCAGTCCTGTGGCCACTGCTGAGTTTTCTAAATTTGCTGGCATACTGAGTGTAGCATTTTCACAGCATCATCTTCCAGGATTTGAAAATGCTTAACTGGAATTCTATCACCTCCATTAGCTTTGTTCCTAGTGATGTTTCTAAGGTCCACTTCACTTCACATTCCAGGATGTCTGGCTCTAGATTAGTGATGACACCATCGTGATTATCTTGGTCATGAAGATCTTTGTTGTACAGTTCTTCTGTGTATTCTTGTCACCTCTTCTTAATATCTTCTGTTTCTGTTAGGTCCATACCATTTCTATCCTTTATCGAGCCCATCTTTTCATGAAATATTTCCTTGGTATCTCTAATTTTCTTGAAGAGATCTTTAGCCTTCCCCATTGTATTGTTTTCCTCTATTTCCTTGGACATTTTAAATTTGAGCTCCCTAATAAATATCCAAGTAGAAAGGCTGTATGAACAATTTGACACAAGAGTCTGGAGTTCAGAAATCTGTACTGAAGATAAGTCATTTCACATGTTGCTAGTTTATTTTAAGAGATTCAATGAGACTGAAAAAAAAGAAAAAGGAATGTGGCTAGAGGAAAAACCAAGGACTGAGCCCAGAGATACTACAAAATCAAGATGTTGATAAGAAGGAGGAGTCAAGTTGACTAGGAGGGAGCCTTCAGTGAGGCTAGAGAAAAAGCGAGTAAAGATGGTGCTGAATATGAGGGATTGATTCACTGGGTTAAATGCTTCTGATGGCTAAATAGATTGAGGATTGAGAACTGACCACTTGATTTGACATTGTGGCTATCACTTATGACCTACAAGACAACATTTGTATAGTAGTGGGGAAAAACCTGATTGGAATAAGCTTACAAGAAAAATAGAAGAGACATTGGAGAAGGATTACAAACAATTCTTTGGAATGGTTTTCATCATGAACTGGAGAAAGGAACAAGGAATACAAGGCTAAAAATGTTTTTATTATTTTTTAGTAGAAGAAATAAGTAGCTTGTTTTTATGACTGATGGGAAAAATAAAAATTGATGAAGCAGATCAAAGGGGAAATTTACTGGAGCAATGTGCCTTGGCAGATAAGAATTTCTGAGATCTAATGCAAAGTGGAGGGTGGAGGTAATGACCTTAAAAGTTCTTTAAAAAAGGACTCCTAAAAGTGTCCATAGGATTTCCCTGGTGGTGTAGTGGTTAAGACTCAGCCTTCCAATGCAGGATGTTCGATCCCTGGTTGGAGAGCTAAGGTCCCACATGCCTAGTGGCAAAAACAAAACCAAAAACCCAGAACATAAACAACAAAAGCAATATTGTAACAAATTCAATAAAGACTCTAAAATGATCACATCAAAAATAAAATCTTAAAAAAATAAAATCTTTAAAAAAAAAATAAAATCTACCAATTTATAAAGCAAAACAAAACTTCAAGAGTCCATGTATTGTAACTGGAAGGGAGGCAAATGTGTGAGTACAAATGATGGCTGATGGGTAGATACGGTAGTGAAGCTCAAGGAGGTGTCTTCTGTCTGCTTTTATTTTCTCACTGGGATATAAGGCATAATCTTTGCCTGAGAGTAGAAATGGGAGAGAAGGTATTGGAGGTTTGGGAAGAGAAGTCATGGAATAATCACCTAGGAAACTAGACTAGTGATTGGATAGATGAAGTGTTGTAGAATTGCTGGACACCAATATGGGATGTTAAAGTTCATGATCGTGAATTTAAACACATCGTCTATGTGGCTGTAGTGCTTTTCTCCAGCTACGTTTAGCATGGTTGAAGGTACAGAAATAGAAGGACAAGGAAATAAGTGGTGTATAGAAAATAAAATGAAGAGAGACACTTAGACCAATGATTTTGTTCACAGCAAAATCCAAAGAGTCAATGACTTTAGTTTCGTTTCAGATCCCATAGTAAATTCAAACATACAGAATAATTTTGCTAGGAAAAATAAAGAAGTGGCAACAAAATAAATACAGGAAGGGGATGATAAAAGGAAAGGGGCAAGGAATATTGGAGCTATAAAATAGCTGAATCTAGATAGTTTCAGTCACATTTGTATGTGTGACTGAATGACAATCATCCCTTTATTGTTCATACTTGTTTCTCCTAGTTTTCAGCCTGCTGTAAGTCAAATACCACATTCTCCTGTGGCTAATTCAGCTGTCAACAAGGATGTACTTTTACTTGAAAAAGTCAACAACATTTCTGTCTCCCACTACAGCACTATTGCAGGCACCCATTTAAAATGTGAAACAAAACTCTTCAGTAAAATATGCTCTGGACACAAGTTCAAAAGTTCAAGCTCACCCTGCTGCTAAAGTTTAAAGACAGAGAAATAGGAAAGTGCCATTCATGAGTCATTCAAATTGGGTATACTTAATGGAATTATGACAAAAGCCAATGTTCTTTTCTTTTCAAGAGTGGTTGCTATGTTAAATTATAGAGTCTTGTTAATGATATTCTACTCTTGTCATTCACTTCAGAAAATGTTACACTAAGCATTAGAATATGATTATTGCATAAGATAATAATTTTTTGTTCCTAGCCCTATGTCAAACCAGATGTCCATCTAACTTCAGTGCTGTGACTGCCACAAATCTCCTTGTCCTGATGTTCCAGGTGCTGCTGAACTGTTTCAGAATACTTCATTATTGACACCAATGCTGTGGCTGGCTGAAACACTAAAGTTTGTAAATAAAGCAGTATGTGCTCATTTGGAACATGAACACTGTTTCCACTTCTAAACTGGGAAGAAAAATCTTGGCAAGGAGCCACATCCTTTCCTGGCATTGCTTAGATGACCTTTAATGCATTTGATCAGGGTATGAGTCACTGTTTCTGAGAACTGGAGTTCTTGCAAGTGGTCACCTTGTTGGAAGGGAACTGAAGATGTAATTCCTTAGTCACACCTCTATGATCTCAGTGTCTGCTGTAAAATTGATAGAAAAACATTAAACAAAATAAAATAATCCAAAACTTGAAAGTTGAGGGGATAAATAGTTCCTGTTTAAACAACAAGAAAACGCTCTGTCATAGAACATAAGATTAAGATTTGTTGTCGTATCTTATCCATAAAGAATGAGAAAAGAATTTCACGATATTAATCTCTGTTCTAGCTTTTGGAATAGCTTCCTCAATGATTATAAAGTTAGGTGTACTTCTCCTTGCATTTGATTATGTAAGTGTTATACTATGGGACCTTATCTGTCAGTGTTGCTAGCAGAATAAAACAAAAGGAATGAAATGGAGGAGTTGATGAATATTTAATAATGCTTCTAATCAATCTCACCAAATAAACATTTCTTGTGTTGCTTTGCAATTGAGATTGGCTATCAGAGGAACTTGCAGATGGTTATTTTTATATTCCCCAGTGAAAGTCTTGGAAGTCTGGTTGAACTGGTAAATGATTTTATAACCATTAATAAATTTTAATGACTAATAACTTAGAGTAAACAAAATGATATTGAAACATGTTTTCTAGGTAAAGTTTTTGTCAAATATATGTTGCATCTTTTCCTAAAATATTCACTTATTTTAAAAAGTAATATTTTACATTGTAATGTTTAATTTATACTGTTCCTTCATGCATCCCCTAACCACTTGAACTGTCACATTTAGTATTGTGGAAATCAGTAGCATCAAAGAGAAATGCCAGCCATAATACACAAGCCACAAAGATCATTTCAGATCATAATTAATTTGGAAATGTTGATGGGTTTGCTGTGACCATAAGTAAGACTTTTTTTTTTAAGAAAAAAGCCCACTGTAGTGGTACCTCTTTCAGTAAATGTAAGCAAAAATGAACCAGGTATGCCAGGTTTACCAGGTGAACCAGGTATGCTGGGAAACAACCAACATGGAGAAAAGGATAATATTACATAAGGTATTGTTGAAAAGTAAAGCTTTATATTATTAAATGAATCACAAGTTCAGAACTGATTAAAAATTTTGTAGTCAGATTAACTGTCTTTAGGATCAACAGGTGTGGCCTAGTTGGATCTTACGGTAAAAAAAAAAAGTTCTTATAGATATCGATTTGTTCTCCTGGTGATCACTTTTAACCCCTTATGATTCTTATGCTCTTCTGTAAGTAGCTCTCCAATTTAAGAGCTGAAGATTTCTTCAAAATGCAGTGAACTGGATTCCTTAGCATGTCTAGAAAGACACTGAAATGAAACACTGACTTTGATATTGTTTTGCTATATTGTGTGTGTATGTGTGTGAGTTTAAAATGAATAATTAATTGCAAAGAGACTCTTCTCATTCTTTTTTTTAATGGTTATCTTATATTTTATGGAAGAAATGAACTTTGTATGTAGAAAGATAAGAGTGGAAGAAATATAACTTCTATATTTGTGCCACCATGGACTCCCTTCACTAATGACTATGGCTTTATCTTATTTAAAAAAATCAGGTGCTACTGGTTGTAGAGGTGATTGGGGAGGTGATGTTTACAATATTTATAAACCAGATATAATTTACTATAAATGTATCTGTCTCACAATAGATATTTTAAATTATTGGAGCTAGAATTTTTCCTAAAGCAGAGCGTATGAATACAAATTTTATCACAAAGGAATGTAAACAGTATTTTGGGTTTAGTTTCATCCTTTGACCAGAGTCATGCTAAACAGTAGCTTCCTGTTCATTATTACAGATTGGAAATATCTCTCTGAGGTACTGTGTAAGCCAGATTGGTAAGGGCAGGATGGGAAAAAAAAAATCTATTGGAGAATAATTCTAAATCTTTTCCAATACTCATGTTCCTCTCAAATCTCCTGCAATTCTTCCCAATCTTCCAGATATATTTTCCAGAAGTTTTCAGGTGACTTTTGATTAGAAGGCTTAAAAAAAAAAAAACAACCCTAGGTTTTCATCAGAAAATTACATTTACAGTTCTACTCTGAAAGCGTTTATCTATAGAATTACCCATGAGTTCATCTCCTGGTTAGTGCCACCTCTCACCTCAATCAAGAAAAAATCATCTTTCATGACATAATCCAAAATCCATACACCCCAGAGAGGTGATTCCCAGCCATTTTGTGCTGCTAAGAGGGATCTGAAATTTTATTTTTTTAACAGTTAAGAATTTGAAAGATAAACAATTTTTTCCTTCACCTTTTTTTTTCCCCTAAAAATTGCATTAGCAAACATTGAAGAGGACAAAGTCTTCTCCTCATTAAAAAATTGTACTTGATGCACTCTGATTTATTTAAATGTCTTTTGTAAGACTCAAAGAGGGAGTCAGAGAAATTCTGGTTCAAACAGGGTGACACTTAAATATAGTTATTGTAAATGAGATTTATTTCTACACAAACAATAAAAGTATGAATTGATGGATACAAAACAAAGCCTTTTAAAAGTTTATTTCTTTTTATTATTTTTAAAAGAAGCATTTATTTGCAGAGCAAAAATTGTGAATTTTATATATAAAAATTAGTGCTGAAGAGCTAACTTAAAAAATAGACTTTATTTTCTAGATAGTTTAAAGTTCAGAGAAAAATGAGATGGAAGATACAGAAATTTTTCATATGCTCTCTGTCCACAATACCTGCAGAGCCTGCCTCATCTTCTACCAGAGTGGTACATTGTTGCAATCAGTAGACCCACATGATACATCGTTATCACTCGAGTCCATAGTTTGCATTGGAATTCACTCTTTAACTTGCATGTTTCAATGGGATTTGAAAAATGTATAATGATGTATATCCACCATTATAGATTCAGACAAAATAGTTTCACTGCTCCCCAAATCCTCTCTGTTCTACCTATTCACCCCCAGCCAGACCCCTAACTACTGGCAACTGCTGATCCTTTTACTACCTCTCTTAGTGTGTGTATGTGTGTTAGTTGCTCAGTCATATCCAACTTTTTGTCACCACATGAACTGCAGCCTGCCACGCTCCTCTGTCCATGGAATTCTCCAGGCAAAAATACTAGAGTGGGTAGCTGTTCCCTTCTCCAGGGGACCTTCCTGATCCAGAGATCAAACCCAGGTCTTCTGCACTGCAGGCAGATTCTTTACCATCTAAGCCAACAGGGAAGCCCCTTACTCTCTCTGTAGTTCTTGCCTTTACCAGAATATCACATAATTGGAATCAAGATGTATGTACTCTTTTCAGACTGACTTCCTTTACTTAGTGGTATGTATTCATGTGTCCTCTATATCTTTTCATGCCTTGATAGCTCATTTATTTTTAGCACTGAATAATATTTCACTGTCTGTATGTACTACAGTTTATTTATATATTCACCTACTGAAGGACGTATTGGTTGCCTCATAATTTTAACAATTTCAAATTAAGCTGTTATAGACATCTGTGTGAATCTTTTAGGTGGACATAAGTTTTAGGTCCTTTAGGTTAAATACCAAGGAACCCAATTACCGGATCATATGGTAGGACTATGTTTAGTTTTGTAAGAAATTTCCAAAATGTCCTCCATAGTGGTGGTAACATTTTGCTTTCACGTTACCAATGAATGATGGTTCCTCTTGCTCCACACCCATATCAGCATTTGTATTTGGCCATTCTAAAATATATGTAGTAGTATATTATTGTTGATTTTTAAATATATGTGATGTGAACTATCTTTTCATATGTGTATTTGCCATCTATATCTTTGCTGATGTGTCTGTTCAGGTCTTCGGCCCAGTTTTTAGATGAGTTGATTTTCTTATTGTTAAGTTTTAAGAGTCTTTTGTATATTTTGCATGATAGTCCTTTATCAGACTTCAAATATTTTCTCCCAACCTGTGGCTTTTTTCCCCCATTTCCTTGGCAATGTCCATTACAAAATAAAGGTTTAAATTTTGATGAAGTTCAGCTTATCAGTGCCTTTTGTCATGGATCATTTCCTTGGGTGTTATATCGAAAAAGTCGTCACATACTTGCGGACATTTAGGTATTTTCTCATGTCATATTCTAATAATTTTATAGTTTTGCATTTTACATTTAGGTGTATGATATAGTTGAGTTAATTTATGTAAAGGATATAACATGTATATCTTAGATGCATATTTTTGCATCTAGTTGTTCCAACACCATTGTTGAAAAGACTGTTTTTGCATAATTGTAAATTGTATTGCCTTTGATCTTTTGTAAAGTTGACTCTATTTGGGTGCTATGCTAAGTCATTTCAATTGTGTCCAGCTTGTTGTGACCCCATTGACTGTAGCTCACCAAGCTCCTCTGTCTATGGAATTCTCTAGGCAAGAATCCTGGAGTGGTTTGCCATGCTTTCCTCCAAGGGATCTTCCTGACCCAGGGATTGAGCCTTCGTCTCTTATGTTTCCTGAATTGGCGAAGGGTTCTCTATCACCAGTGCCACCTGGGAAGCCCCTGTCTCTATTTAGGTGAGTGTATTTTTGGGTTCTCTATGCTATGCCATTAATCTGTCTATTCTTTCAGTGAAATGCCACAGTCTTGGTTACTGTGCTAAACTATTATAAATGGTTTTCAGTAAGTCCTAAAGTTGGGTTGTGTCAATCTTCTGACTTTGTTCTTTTCCTTCAATGTTGTGTTGGCTATTGTGGGCTTTTGCCTCTTTGTAAGATTTTAGAATCTGTTTGTTAATATCCACCAAATAATGTGCAGGGGTTGGTATTATTTTCAACCTGGATGTCAAGTTGAAAAGAACTGACTTCTTGCCAATACAGTTTTTCTATCCATAGACATTGAATATTGTACCATTTATTTAGTTACATTGATTTCTTTCATCATAATTGTATGGTTTTCTATATGTAGGTTGTATATATATTTTATTAGACTTACACCTAGGTATTTCATTTTGGAAAATGCTAATTTAGGTGGTCCCCTTCATGGATCACAGCCTTATCAGTTTTCATTTCAATCTCAAAGAAGGGCAATACCAAAGAATGTTCAAACTACTGTGCAATTGTACTCATTCCACAAGCTAGCAAGGTTATATTTAAAAGCCTTCAAGCTTGGTTTCAGTAGTATGTTAACCAAGAACTTCCAGAGGTACAGCTTGATTTAGAAAAGCCAGAGGAACCAGAGATCAAATTGCCAATATAGGCTGGATCATGGAGAAAACAAGGGAGTTCCAAAAAAAGCATCTACATCTGCTTTATTGACTACATGAAAGCCCTTGACTGTGTGGATCACAACAAACTGTGTAAAATTCTTCAAGAGAATATCAGATCACCTTACCTATTTCCTGAGAAACCCAATGCAGGTCAAGAAGCAAGAGTTAGAGCCAGTCATGGAACAACTGACTGGTTCCAAATAGGAAAAGGAGTATATCAAGGCTGTATATTGTCACCCTGCTTATTTAACTTATATGCGGAGTCCATCATATGAAATGCCAGGCTGGATGAATCACAAGCTGGAATCAAGTTTGCCAGGAGAAATATCAACAACCTCAGACATGCAGATGATACCACTCTAATGGCAGAAAGTAAAGAGGAACTAAAGAGCATCTTGATGAAGGTGAAAGAAGAGAGTGAAAAAGCTGGCTTGAAACTCAACATTCAAAAAATGAAGATCATGGCATCTGGTTCCATCATTTCATAGCAAATAGCTGGAGAAAAAGCAGAAACAGTGACAGACTTTATTTTCTTGGGCTCCAGAGAAATCCCAAGAAAATGAAATCCTATTTGCTGTTAGGATAGAGTCATGACTGTCAAGTTACATGCTGGACTTTAAACTTGAATTTCCAACTAACTTCTTAAAATCTTGTTTCATTGTCCCTTAAAACGGAACTTAATACTAGGGCAGTTTTTGATCTACTGAATAACACTGGTAATATTCTCTTTTCATTCTATAACCCCCTTAATATAGTTGTGCTTCAAACACATATTGATCCATTGATCCCTCTTTCACAGTGCTGGTTGTGTTTTGGAATTTTTTAACCCTCACTTTTGAAAAGTTATTTGAGATCAATAAGGGTTGTTAAGGTGGTGATGGCTAGTAAGAGACTTGGATGAGAACAGTGATAAAAATTCTCTTTTTTTTTTCCTTTGGAGCTAATTCTTGTTGTGTAGAAAGGGGATTTTCTTGTATAAAAAATTCTACTCACAGGATAGAATAGAAATCTATCCTTTTAGGGTATGAATTCATTCCATTTATGAAAATATCTACCATTTCATTGGTTAATTCCATAAAATTTCCTGATTTTTCCTTTATACTCATTTTAGAGTATCATTCAGAGTTTTTCAGTGGATCACCATTTAATCCAATGAGTTTATATGCTTTGTGAAGATATATAGTACTACTGACACTCAGTAAGTGAAAAACGTATATTTGGATAGTTTCTTACTTGGCACTAACTTTCTGGATAAGCCATTAATTGGGAGATTTTACAGTTTTGTGGCCAAGAGCACATATTCAGGAAGCAGATTTTTATTAACTATCTCATGACTCATTTTCCTCAACTCTAATTTCAGATAAGACTGGGACTTATAAAGAAAAAATTTGTGATCGTGATATAATATTTGTAAAGTGTTTGAAACAGTATAAGGCAATAGTAAGCATTTAATGGATATTAGTTATCAAGACCCATACCAATAATATGGTTATATCTAGGTTGGTAAAAAATCAGTGGTGAAATACTAGGGATTAATATGATGTCTTAGTTCCTTGGTGGCTCAGTGGCAAAGAGTCTGCCTGCAATGCAGGAGCCGCAGGCTTGATCCCAGCATTGGGAAGATCCCCTGGAGAAGGGCATGGGAAACCACTCCAGTATTCTTGCCTGGAGAATCCCATGGACAGAGAAGCCTGGTAGGCTACAGTTCAGGACACGACTGAAGAAACTTAGCACTCAGTATGATGTCTTGGGCCTGGAAAGTGGAGCTTTTATGTATTGATTTATTCAGCAAATATTTATTATGTGTCAGACACTGTATTCCATGCTGGAGTTATAAATAATCATAATATAATTTGATTGTTTTAAAAGAGACAAGTAAAATATAGCCTGGGAGCACTGTGTGGGGATTAATAAATTAATTAGTTCTGTTTAGAAGAGTCCCAGATGACTTAACAGAGGGAAAAACCATTGGAATTAGGTCTCTAGAGATGTGCAAGGGTTAGCTAGAGAAAGAATGAAGAGAAGATAAAAAGAAACTTTTCAGGCAGAGGCACAGCATGAACAAGAAAATGAGGCATGAATGTGTCTGTTGTATTAAAGAAATAATGGATAAGTAGTCTTTCCTGACTGGATGGCAGAGTATAGAGAGGGAATGATTAGCAATGAGTCTAGAAAAATCAGTTAAGTGCACTGAAGGACATTTAATGGCTCGCAAAATAATTTAAGCTTGTACTGACAAGAGGAAACTATGAGTATCACATGTATTTTTCTATTGCTGCCATTCATTAACTTATTCATTTTTTTAGCAAGTATTTATTGAAAATTTACTAAATGTCTATTGTATTTTAGGTATTGGTAACTGAGCAGTAAGCAAAAGATAAAAGGACTTCACAACTCAATATAGAATAGCAGAAAATGAGCAAAAATAATGTAAAATAAGATGCATAGTTCATGGGGTCATATCCAAGAAAAGTATGAAAAGGCAAAAAGATAGGACACTGAAATATGAACTCCCCAGGTCTGTAGGTGCCCAGTATGCTACTGGAGATCAGTACAGAAATAACTCCAGAAAGAATGAAGAGATGGAGCCAAAGCAAAAACAATACCCAGTTGTGGATGTGACTGGTGATAGAAGCAAGGTCTGATGCTGTAAAGAGCAATATTGCATAGGAACCTGGAATGCTTGGTCCATGAATCAAGGCAAATTGAAACTAGTCAAACAGGAGATGGCAAGAGTGAACATTGACATTTTAGGAATCAGTGAACTAAAATGGACTGAAATGGGTGAATTTAACTCAGATGACCGTTATATCTACTACTGTGGCAAGAATCCCTTAGAAGGAATGGAGTAGCCATCGTATTCAACAAAAGAGTCTGAAATGCAGTACTTGGATGCAATCTGAAAAATGACAGAATGATCTCTGTTGGTTTCCAAGGCAAACCGTTCAATATCACAGTTATCCAAATCTATGCCCTGACCAGTAACGCTGAAGAAGCTGAAGTTGTACAGTTCTATGAAGACATACAACACCTTCTAAAACTAACACCCCAAAGAAATGTCCTTTTCATTATAGGGGACTGGAATGCAAAAGTAGAAAGTCAAGAAACACCTGGATTAACAGGCAAATTTGGCCTTGGAATGCGGAATGAAGCAGGGCAAAGACTAATAGAGTTTTGCCAAGAGAACGCACTGGTCATAGTAAACACTCTCTTCCAACACAAGAGAAGACTCTACACATGGACATCACCAGGTGATCAACACTGAAATCAGATTGATTATATTCTTTGCAGCCAAAGTTGGAGAAGCTCTCTACAGTCAGCAAAAACAAGATCAGGAGCTGACTGTGGCTCAGATCGTGAACTCCTTATTGCCAAATTCAGACTGAAATTAAAGAGAGTAGGGAAAACCACTAGACCATTCACATATGACATAAATCAAATCCTTAACGATTTTACAGGGAAAGTGAGAAATATATTCAAGGGAGTAGATCTGATAGAGTACCTAATGAACTTGGATGGAGGTTCATACATTGTACAGGAGACAGGGATCAAGACCATCCCCAAGAAAAAGAAATGCAAAAAAGCAAAACAGCTGTCTGAGGAGGCCTTAAAAATAGCTGTGAAAGGAAGAGAAGCAAAAAGCAAAGGAGAAAAGGAAAGATATGCCTATTTGATGCAGAGTTCCAAAGAATATCAAGAAGAGATAAGAAAGCCTTTTTCAGTGATGAGTGCAAAGAAATAGAGGAAAAGCAATAGAATGGGAAAGACTAGATTTTCGTCAAGAAAATTAGAGATACCAAGGGAACATCTCATGCAAAGATGGGCTCAAGTAAAGGATAGAAATAGTATGGACTTAACAGAAGCAGATATTAAGAAGAGGTGGCAAAAATACACAGAAGAACTATACAAAAAATCTTCATGACCCAGATAATCACGATGGTGTGATCACTCAACTATAGCCAGACATCCTGCAATGTGAAGTCAAGTGGGCCTTAGAAAGCATCACTACAAACAAAGCTAGTGGAGGTGATGGAATTCCAGTTGAGCTGTTTCAAATCCTAAAAGATGATTCTGTTAAAGTGCTGCACTCAATATGCCAGCAAATTTGGAAAACTCAGCAGTGGCCACAGGACTGGAAAAGGTCACTTTTCATTTCAATTCCCAAGAAAGGCAATGCCAAAGAATGCTCAGACTACTGCACAATTGCACTCATCTCACATGCTAGTAAAATAATGCTCAAAATTCTCCAAGCCAGGCTTCAACAATATGTCAACTGTGAACTTCCAGATGTTCAAGCTAGTTTTAGAAAAGGCAGATGAACCAGAGATCAAATTGCCAACATCCACTGGATCATCAGAAAAGCAAGAGAGTTCCAAGAAAAAAACATCTATTTCTGCTTTATTGACTATGCCAAAGCCTTTGACTGTGTGAATCACAATAAACTGTGGAAAATTCTGAAAGAGATGGGACTACCAGACCACCTGACCTGCCTCTTGAGAAACCTATATGCAGGTCAGGAAGCAACAGTTAGAACTGGACACGGAAAAACAGACTGGTTCCAAATAGGAAAAGGAGTACGTCAAGGCTGTATATTGTCACCCTGCTTATTTAACTTCTATGCAGAGTACATCATGAGAAACGCTGGACTGGAAGAAACACAAGCTGCAATCAAGATTGCTGGGAGAAATATCAATAACCTCAGATATGCAGATGACACCACCCTTATGGCAGAAAGTGAAGAGGAACTAAAAGCCTCTTGATGAAAGTGAAAGAGGAGAGTGAAAAAGTTGACTTAAAGCTCAGCATTTAGAAAAAGATCATTTCATCCGGTCCCATCACTTCATGGCAAATAGATGGAGAAACAGTGGCAGACTTTAGTTTTTGGGGCTCCAAAATCATTGCAAATGGTGACGGCAGCCATGAAATTAAAACACCTATTCCTTGGAAGAAAAGTTATGACTAACTTAGACAGCATAGTAAAAAGCAGAGACTTTACTTTGACAACCAATGTCCGTCTAGTCAAGGCTATGGTTTCTCCAGTGGTCATGTATAGATGTGAAATTGAACTACAAAGAAAACTGAGTGCTGAAGAATTGATGCTTTTGAACTGTGATGTTGGAGAAGACTCTTGAGAGTCCCTTGGACTGCAAGGAGATCCAACCAGTTCATCCTAAAGGAAATCAGTCCTGAATATTCATTGGAAAGACTGATGTTGCAGCTGAAGCTCCAAAACTTTGGCCACCTGATGTGAAGAGTTGACTCATTGAAAAGACCCTGATGCTTGGAAAGATTGAGGGTGGAAGGAGAAGGGGACAACAGAGGATGAGATTGTTGGAATGCATCACTGACTCAATGGACATGAGTTTGAGTAAACCCTGGGAGTTGGTAATGGACAGGGAGTCCTGGCAGGCTGCACTCCATGGGTTTGCAAAAAGTCAGACATGACTGAGTGACTGAACTGAACTGAACTGATCTGAACAGAAAATGTATAGTTATAGATGATAGTAAATGCTATTGTGAAAAATAAAGGAAGACAGATGGGTAATATTAAAGAAATTTAAGATATGATGACTAAAGGGGCTGTTAGTTAAAAGGTAATGTGAGTCAAACCTGAAGGAGAAAGGAAATGACCTCTGTGAATATCTGAAGAGAATAGCAAGTGGAAAGACTCTGAGGTTGATATGCTCAAGAAGCAGCAAGGAGGCCAGCATTGCTGGGACAGAGTAATCAGGAGACAAAAAAATAAAGAGTAAGGCAGAAAGATGATAGAGGAGTAAGATTTGATATGAAGACCACAAAGGACCTTATAGGCCATTTCTAGGACTCAATTTTAGTCTAAGCAGAGAATGGCATGATCTGACTTCTATTTCCAAAGATTGTCTTTGACTGGTATATGCAGAGAATAAGCAGGGGAGTTGGGGATGAGGGTATAGAATTAGAGAGGGTAGTTAGGAGACAGCTGAAATGAAATAATTAGACAGGCAAGGATAATGGTTTGGGAGCAGTTTGGTAGTGGTAGAATAGGGGAAAAGAAACTGTTCCTTGGAAATATTTGAGTAAGAGTCTATGAGATTTCCCAATGGGTCGACCTAAGTAAGATGTTAAGAGTATCCATGTTGGTTCCAGTGTTTTCAGCTCTTCTGACCTTGCTTTTTCTGACCTTGCTTCCATCTTCCTATAAATTCTTAGACCTCATCAGTTTATTTTCCTCCTTTGAGTTTCTGCCACTGCCTTTTCTAGCCCTATTCATCTAAGACTGTCTTCGGGAAGTACAGAGGCTTCCAGGCTCTTCACAGCCTTAAAAACAACTTTGGGTGTTTTACTGTAAATCAGTATGTGAAAACAGGCTAGTATAATACATATACACACACACACACACAAACTCGGAAAAGTTATGGAGCTTACAAATTACTTATAGCAATAATAGTAAACTGTACCTTATTTGTAAATGCAGACTTGTTTGAATCCTGTTTTACTTTGAAATGAGTTTTGGCATTTCCTCTCCTTGGTGAAGTTCATGTAGCCTATCTCCAGAAGATAGTTTTTCTCTCCTGATGAAGATGCAGTACTAGCAGAAAAATAGGTCCTCCTTTGTTTACTGTGAAATATGCTCTTTTCTGTGAGCTTCGAATGGGTAACACTCAAAAGGAAATCCAAATTTTTTGACTGATGAAAACATACAATTTTGGGAAAGAGGGAGTTCAGAATATTGTGTATAAGAATTTTAGTGCACTTCTCAGAACCTTGAAAGACATCTGCATAAATAAGCATTTAAAGTTATGTTACATTAACCAGAGAGTAAACTTGACTATAGTGATATCCTTTCACCAACTCCCCATCTCACTGTTATCCTAGTCTGATAGCTTCTTCCTAGGACCCACAAGCTTTGGGGCAGGAGTGCTCTGACTGGATCGGGTCTATAATTTAGAAAGA
The DNA here is from genome assembly GCF_016772045.2 of Ovis aries. Classification (NCBI taxonomy): domain Eukaryota; kingdom Metazoa; phylum Chordata; class Mammalia; order Artiodactyla; family Bovidae; genus Ovis; species Ovis aries. The sequence continues at coordinate 39,032,532 of NC_056061.1, read as the reverse complement.
AAATTGTTACAAAGTGTAAGGGTATTTGGCACTAGAGGACAAAAATCAGGGTTGTTCTTTAAAACCACTTCACTACCATTCTCCCATTCTTTTTTTTAAAAATTTTTATTTATTTATTTTTTCATTCTCCTATTCTTAAATGCTTATTAAAGCATCCTGGGGCATAAAATTTTTCTAGAACTTTATCTTTTTGTATGAGAAAGTTATTTTCACAATTATTCTCTCTCCAAATGTAAAATTGACATGCTCTTTCATTTAAGCATGCTTTATAGCTCTTAAGCTTTCTGATCTTTAAATTTATGAAACAGCCATATATATGTAGTTAATGGGCTTCCCTGATGGCTCAGTGGTAAAGAGTCTGCCTGCAATGCAGGAGCCATAGGATCGATCCCAGGATCGGGAAGATCCCCTGAAGGAGGGCATGTCAACCTACTCTAGTATTCTTGCCCAGAGAATCCTATGGACAGAGGAACCTGGTGGGCTACAGTTCATAAGGTTGCAAAGAGCTGGGCGTTACTGGAGCAACTTAGCATGCATGTACACGTGCAGTTAATAACCATAAAACAAAATGCTACATGAGAAATTACATTTTACTTTCAGTGGAATCTGCACATTTTTTCCCCTTTTCATAGCAAATAATTACACATTCTACAACACAGGAAATCACATGGGCCAAATTAGTATCTTTAGAGCACCAGGTAAGTTCTTGCCTTCTATGAAGGAGCGACTCTCAGGGGTGACTGCAGACTTCTGTGGTTTCCATCAAGGAACGCTGCTGTGGCTCTTCATCTGTATGCACCACTGAAAAATATTTTTACCATTGATTTTCCTCTGGCATTGATCTACCACCTGACGCCATCAATAATGAGGTTTGTCGGCTGATTTCTTAGGCTGTCTGGAATTTTTTTTTTTTTTTCCCTCGCAGAAGAGGAGCTGGTAGTAATACAGGAAGAAAGGTTGATACATTGAACTTGGGATTTTGCAACCGAACTATCTACTCCACTAAGCCCTACTTTGCAGCCCTTCTTCACAGCCCTTCTTCCTCTCTCACTGTTCACCTTTCACTTTATTACTTGATCGGAAGTCTTCCTTCAGGTTGGCCTCCTGAATGTTGCTATTTTTTAGTTTAGTATGCATTCAAATGCAAATTGAATGGGACAATTATCTGTGGTAAAGTGTTTTCTTGATGCTAGAGTAAAGCTTTTTCTTTTGCATCCCTTAAAAATTTGGAGGCATCTAAAAAGCTGATTCAACTCAAGTACTTAGTGAGAAACCATTTCTGTAGACTGTGCCACTTTCATTTATTGAAGTTAGCCCATGTTTGGGCCTAAAGGGAGAATTTTCTGAAACACATGTCTATTTCACTGTGGCAGAACGCTTCCCTTTACAAAGCAATAATATGGGGAAAAAAGTAGAAAGGAGATAGTCAGCATTCCCACATCCCTTGTAAAATGAAATGAAAATGCAGATACCCTTCTGTCAAGGTCCTGATCCTGGACAAAATTATATACCAAAATTTGACAAAGCACGTTCTGGGAGATATATATCCATTATTATGCATGAACTTAACTAAATATTGATCACTCTGAGAGGAACAGATGGAAACAGCTATTTTTCTGGATCCCAGCTATCGAATTATGAGAGGTCAGGGGGAAAAAAATCTCATTGATAGGTCAAAACAAAATAATTCAAGAAATAAGAGAAGAAAGAATACAATTTTGTGTATAATATACCTGATTGAAAAAAATTATCTCTTTCATTGCCTCCATGCATTTTTAAAGATTTCTTACCTTAACAGATAACTTGCAATGACAACTTATGTTAGGCAAAAAAATTCCTAGTATTTTATCAGGAATGCATAAAACAACTATTTCAATTAGTTATATGTATTTTCTATGAAAAGGTTTTTCATGCATTTATTCTATCTTTTAATTAGTTATAAACTTAGCAGCTTAACATTTGTTTGAACAGTGTACATCTGTAAAATTCAGGTATATTTATATGTAAGATATATTTGCATTATATTTACATATGAAAGATACTCCCTGAATTGCAAGGCCCACAAACTACTGTATGCTGTGGCCCTGATCTACTCAGAAGCAGAATGGAGGAGTCATTCAGATTCCCCGGTAGCTCAGATGATAAAGGACCTGCCTGCAATGCAGGAGACCCAGGTTTGGTCCCTAGATTGCAAAGATTCCCTGGAGAAGGGAATGGCTACCCATTCCAGTGTTCTTGCCTGGAGAATTCCATGGACAGAGGAGGCTGGAGGGCTACATAGGGTCCATAGGGTCGCAAAGAGTTGGACACAACTGAGCAACTAATACTTTTACTTTAGGTATTTAAATATTTGATTTCATTTAAGATTGCTAGATTACTCTCTAGACCAGCATTACCCTCCTACTAACACTTAATACTTTCCTATTCTCTAGTTTGAGGCAGTATTTAATGTTATCTTTCTGGTATTTGTCCTTCATATGAGCCTTTGCTATGTGGTCCTCTTCTATTTGAAGTTACTGGTTTTCTCTGATGTTAGAACCCAACCACATTTTATTTTCCCCAGGGTTTCTCACAGTTTTCATAATAGGCTTCAGGATCCATCACCATCCTTATGTCTCCTGGGTTAGGTTTACAGTAAGAAAATTGAGCTACCAGGCTAATTCGAGATCATTGATTTTTGGCAACATACAGTTGTCCAAAGTGTGTCTGTGTGTGTGTGTGTACACAAATATTAAATTTAAATCTGCTTGAGTGATCTGATTTTTTATTCAAGGTGTAGTTTTGCTTTCAGGAGTCACCTTTTTTGAGTGTTCTGAATATCTTCCCCTCTTTGTGGGTCTCCTTAGATGTACCATTTTCTTCTGTCAAAATATTGTGTTCCAGGTCCAATAGCTAGGATGCAAAAGCACCATCATCCCATAAATAAGGATTGACATAGGAGCCAGATATTTTGCTAACTGACCATCCCCTCTCAAGATAACAGAAAAGAGTTTATCTACTCCTTAGGTACAGAAAGACTAAGTTCTCCTTAGCTTCTGCTGCAGCAAATAATCAGTGTTCTTTTTTAGCATCTTCCCACCTGCATGGTGATCGGGTTGATCAGGCGGTCCTTGCAGGGATGCCCTGTCGGTTTTTTCACAGGTTTTCAGATTGTCAAGACCAAACAACAGTCAGAGGAGTGTCAGTTTAAGAGGGAATGTACAATATGGTCAAGTACTGAAGTAATCTTAAAAAATCTGAGAACTGAAAAAAAAAGCTTTAAATTTTGAAATTTTGGAGGAGGTTCATAATATTTTGTTGTAGTAATGTAACACATCAGGAAAAAAGCAATAACAAGGCTAAGGATTTAGAAACTGCTAATGAGCATTGTTCTTCCTAGGAAATCTCTAAGATGATATGCACATATGAAAAATGCAGATGGCTAAAGGTAGATACTCCAGTACTTTGGCCGCTTCATGCGAAGAGTTGACTCACTGGAAAAGACTTTGATGCTGGGAGGGATTGGGGGCAGGAGGAGAAGGGGATGATAGAGGATGAGATGGCTGGATGGCATCACTGACTTGGACGTGAGTCTGAGTGAACTCCGGGAGTTGGTGATGGACAGGAAGGCCTCGCGTGCTGCAATTCATGGGGTCGCAAAGAATCGGACACGACTGAGCGACTGAACTGAACTGAAAGGTAGACAAAGAGTCGGGGTCAAGAGATGTTTTTAATTTCACTGATGGGGCATCTTGAATATGCTTATTCATATTCAATGGAGCTAGGAGAGAGAGACTTTGAAAATACTGAAGTGGATAGCCTATCCCTTCTCCAAGGGATCTTCCCAACCCAGGGATTGAACAGGGGTCTCCTACATTGCAGGCAGATTCTTTACCAGCTGAGCTACCAGGGAAACCCATTTGAAAATATAGGAGAGAGGAAATGCCAAGGATACATAGTTCTGGGGTTAGTGGGAAGGATATTATAACTAAGGTAAACATCTTGAACAGAATAAAGGACACTTCTGAAGCAGCTGGAAATGAGGTCAGAGTGAGTAGAACTGCAAAGAAATTTTGGGAATTCCCTGGTGGGTTAGTGGTTAAGACTCCACGCTCTCATTGCTAAGGACCCGGGTTCAGAGAAGTAATATCCTGCAAGCTATGAGGTGTGTGTGTGTGGAGGGGGGTGGGAATTGTAGATATAGGGGCAAGAAATTAAGGATATTGTGTACCGTCTCTTTTCTCAGTAAAGTATGAGGCAGGATCATTGGCAAAGAGAAATGGTTTGAGATGGGAGAAACAATGATGTTCTGCCACTGGCTAGCATGGGCTGTGTGTGCATGCTTGCTTAGTCACTTCAGCTAATTCTTTGCGACCCTATGGACTGTAACCCACCAGGCTCCTCTGTCCATGGGGATTCACCAGGCAGGAGTCCTGGAGTGGGTTACCATGTTCTCCTCCAGGGGATCTTCCTGACCCAGGGATTGAACTTGTGTCTCTTGTGTCTGCCTCACTGGCATTCAGGTTCTCTATCACTGGTGCCATTTGGGAAGCCCTAGCATGGACTGGCAAGAGCTAAATGCTGAGTTTTCAGGAATTTTGTTGTGAGTCAGTTGCAAAAATTACCATTATTACAGCACAAATTACATACATGTACAGTCGAATTATAGTAAAACAAAGGGAATAAATCTTTAACATTCATCACTTCCTCTCTATTTCTGTGCTCCCCATGTTATTTTTGTATATTGTATCTAAAAACAGTACAATAATGTATCTAGCACTTAAAAGATGTGCTACTGACAACATTGCTCTTCACTCTGCTTTTAGTGGCATGGTTGTTCCCTTAAAATGAACCTTGATGGAAGTATCTGTGACTTAAAGATCAACAAATGCTGCAAATCAGGGCTTTTTTTGTTTGTTTGTTTTGTTTTGCAAAGAGCTGTTGATTGAACATGTACTGGCAAACCACCAGGTAAAGTTTTTGAGGCTAACGGTAACTGTCTTGAATGACTATTCTGAATACCAAGCAGGTGACTACTGATGGGTGAAGGACAGCCATAGCTGCTTTGGCCAGGCAGAAATTAGGGATGATGTTTGTAAAAAGAGTATCCCACGAGCAACCCAGGTCTGGAAACAGCAAACGTGTTGGGTTGAATTCTTTGGGTGGAGGTGTAGGACTGTCTAAACTGGACCATCTTGAGGCCAGTTAAAGAGAGCAGGGCACTCACGGTGAGCTAATATACTGGGAGGAAAGGGTAGGAGTGTGGAATCAGAAACCTTAAAGTCCAGGTATAGCTGAAATGATGCAGAATTATAATCAGAGAGTAAGACTTACGAATTTATTATTTCATAGAAAGCCATTTCCAGAGCCTAGGTGTGCTGATGCTTGAGTTTGCTCAAGTTATCATAATTATAGATGTAGCGCAATCAGAAGAAGAGTTACCAGTTTGGGTTGTTGGATGAGTTGATCACATGGGCTGAAGGTACCAGTGATGATGGCAGGAATTGGAGTGAAGAACTCAGAGTTATGTAGGCATTAGAGTAGAGAAATGAGGATGCTGTGGGTGGTGGAGTGGAGAGATGCATTTACCTGAATCAAAAGCTCCTGAATTCCTCGTGACAAGGAAAATCATTCAGTGAGAATGGCTTCTGTGGAAATACACAGATGGGGCTAATTTACCAGCCACTGTCATTCTTAAACAAAAGCCGCACTGGGTATAAACAGTGTATCAGAATGCACAAGGAATAGTATTCTCAATGTAAAAAGATTTTTAATGCTTTGAGAAATATAATTTGCTTAAAATTATATAGCATTTCTGGTGAAACATATACAGTTGTGCCAGTGGGTTGGGGACAGTCACAAGGAGGTCTGTTTCTAAAAAGATTTCTTTTTCTAACCCACTTCTTCCAGGTCACTGCAGAGGGACTTTTTTTTTTTTCACTTTTGCATGTTCATAAACAATTAACACCATACTCCCATTATTTTTTCTCTCAAATTCTTAAATATTGAATTCTTGGTATTGCAGTATATTCTCCAGAATTTATTTTAGTATTTATTTTGTTTCATTCCCTTTACTATTCCTACTGGGTGTCATTTTCCCTTTCCATCTTTTGTAAGGGTGTCATATTAAGCCCTATAGAGAGAGCTTAAGCTTTCAATTTTACCTTTCATTTTTTGATACAAAGAGCATATATAAAGTATCACTTTATCCTTTAGTGTTGCATCCTCTTGTAGCAGTTTTGGCTGTTATTTTTTGCCAGTGTTTTGCAAGTAGGCACTTAGCACATGTTTCTTGATGTATTTTTCAAGATGTAGGTGACATCACTGAATAGGCATATTTATAATAATAAAATTTCCCAAAACTTCTGTCTAAATCTCATGCTTGCTGCTACTCAACTGGGAATCGGAACCTAGAAGTATGACAACAGTTTATTCTCTTTCTACATTTTCTCATTCATTATAAACATAGCCATCGTTTTAACAAGGGCCAATGGCTTAACCCAGAGGATTGATCTGGGACCCTTTGACTGGTCAGTGCATGGATATCAAGGACATTTATCCCTCAAATCTCGTTAGCGAAGCGTTTCTTACAGAAGGCTATGCAAAGAGGGAGAAGAAAAGCAACCTTGAGAGACAGTGTATGTGTGTGTGTGTATGAATTTATAAGAAACATTCTCTCTTTTATACCCACACACTCAGTTGTTTTTATTGTTTAGTTACTAAGTCATGTCTGACTCTTTGTAACCCCATGGACTGCAGCCTTCAAGGCTTCTCTGTCCATGTGATTTCCCAGGCAAGAATACTGGGGTGGGTTGCCGTTTCTCCAGCGGATTTTCCCAACCCAGAGATCCAGCCCATGTCTTTTCTGTGTTTACTGAGCCAGCAGGGCAGCCCATTAAGTATCTCCATGCAAACTCCATTTTATTCTCTACCTGAAGGTAAACATCTAAGTTGATTATTTAGTCATTCATATTTCTATGTAGTTTTGTTTAATCTTTTGCCATTGTTCTCTGAAAATGGTGAGAGTTTTGATAAGCCACTAGAGAGAAGTAAGTAGTCTTCAAAGTCCTGACCAAGTCTGCAAGAGGGATTTGGGAAACACAGGCATCAACAAAGTGCCAGAGGCTTGAAGGGTGAAGAGTGGCTTCATCTTCATAACTATGGGAGGCTGTTTGATGTAGTGAAAAGATATCAGATTTGGGCCCCCACACATGAGTTTTAACTTAACTTTGCTTACTTTGTGATTTTTAGAAAGCTATTTAATATATCTAAATCTCAGACAAGATCTATAATTTGGGGATATTGACATGTCTCAACTGTTTCGAAAAGTATAATAGGAAGTGTTCTCTTAAAAATCCTTGCAATTCACCTGGCACAGAATAGGCTTCAGTAAATAGGAGTTTCCACATCTCTGATACCCTGAAAGTAAAAAAAAAAAAAAAAAAAAGTGTTGCTTTGCAATGATCTGTCAAGATGCTAAGACACTGTAGTATCTGTACCTATACCTGTAATTTCTAAAATTTCAATTAGATTTCTAATATAAAAAGTCTAAGAACAGGATAAATGGTTAATGTTTGCAATTCAGATTTCTTAAAAACTCATAGAAAGTTTAAGAAATACCTTCACTGAAAAAAATAAACAATTAGTGAAAAAGAAAAATTGTGGAAATGATAGTCTCTAATATTCTATCACAACTGAATTTATAAATTATTTTTTCTTATGGAAAAATTGCTGCTTTATTCTTACCTCTGAGGAAATATTCTATTATCTTCATCAAATGATTCAACTACAGGGTTTTATTTTTGAATCTTAGATTTTTTAAATTGTAAAACATTATCATTTTTATTCTTAACTGAATAAATATTATTGATCTGGGCTTGTTCTCTGCTAGATTAAAATCTTAATGAGACACAATAAAATATTTCCTTCTCATTTCAACAACTTGTTAAAATAATCATTGTATACAGTTGGTTAGTTTGTTTGATGTTACTGAAATTATTCACTAAGTGTTATAATTTCTCTTATATTTACTCTCCATCAAATAATACTTTGATAATAGTATTCATTATTGGAATTTACACATAAACATTCAGTAGAGAAAAATATATACATTAATTTTCTAGTAGAGTAAATCTTAATTGAAAATTTGGGGTTTCATATCATTTTTGTTCAGAAATGAGAATTAATTACAGTGTTCTAAGAAAATTTACTATAGTCTATATAACTAAACTGGCTATAGAAACCAGACCTATTCGTTTTCTATGTCTTGCACTGACAATTACAAAATGACATAAATTCTGGATTTATTTAAAATACATAATATGTAATCCTCCAGTGTCAAGATTATCTGTGTTATAAATAGGCGTGTGTCCACAAATGTAAACTTTTAAATAAAAAATGACTGATTTTCACAAGTAAAAGCAATAGTAAATGGTAATTGACTGAAATATCTTTTAAACATATGAAGTAATCATGTTATAGCTTTGCTAAAGACTATTCATTTCTGTTCATGGTGTTTTAGAAAGTCTAAGCTTCTTTAACAGAAAATAGTGTTTTACAAAAGTATCTAATCCTATCCTAGCATTGGTTGCTAGGAGAACATTTGATGCAAATTAATCAGTAAACATCTAACAGCCAGCTACCCTAGGAGAAGGGGAGGGGTCAGACTTAGAAGCTGGCCAGCAGGGAAACTGCTGATGGGAAAATGACTGTCGAGGGTTTTTTATACACACCGGCAGCATCACACTGTGATATGAATTTTTTTCTCAATCATTCTTCTAGGTAAGGAGGAGACAAGAAAGCAGGGAAAATTGAAAAGATAAATGGGGTCTTGCCAATGAAGGTGAGCTTGATTTTTTTTTCTATTGAACTTTGCCCAGACAGCAATGATTAGATTAACTAAATGATTAATAACAAATGAAAATCAGTAAGAACAGAGTAGGATACATAGTTCTGCCTAGATATTTGTATTTAAATTTTACTCTCCGTATATCATGTGTCCTATTTGAAAATAACATTTCTATAAATGAGGACAAAAGAGTTTGCGTGTGAAAATGATCTTCCTTACCTAAAATTTCATCAGAAACAAGATCCAAGAATACTTTAGAGAGGATAAAGGATAGTTAACCATTTTAAAATGAAAATTATGCTTTAAAATATCAACAAAATGAGAAATAAATTTTTTCTTAAATTTTAATGGAATTTAGGTGTGTCCCATAGAGAGATTTATGTCATTGATCAATATTCATATCCATAGAAGCAAAATATCAGTCTTCAGTAAAGCTGAAGAAATTTATACACCAGGAAATAGTTATCTTGGTTTACAGGAACTGAATTATTTCCTAATCTCTAGTCTTTTCAAACACCTTTTTTTTTTTTTTTTTTACTACTGAAGAAAACCAAAATCTGGAATTCAGTTTATAAAATGTTTACTTTGTAATGAATATGAGAACATAGGTGCTTTATGTTTAGAAATAATTATCTACAGGTCTATGTAGATACATACTATCCTATAAAATCTGCAAAGGAATTAAAATAGCAAAAAATATGTCTATTAGTTTTATGTAAATGTATCCAAATTTTTTTTTTTTTTACTTTACAATATTGTATTGGTTTTGCCATACATCAACATGAATCCGCCACGGGTGTACATATGTGTTCCCCATCCTGAACCCCTTCCCACCTCCCTCCCTGTACCATCCCTCTAGGTCTTCCCAGTGCACCAGCCCCAAGCATCCTGTATCATGCGTTGAACCTGAACTGGTGATTTGTTACACAAATGATATTATACATGTTTCAATGCCATTCTCCCAAATCATCCCACCCTTGCCCTCTCCCACAGAGTCCAAAAGACCGTTCTATACATCTGTGTCTCTTTTGCTGTCTCGTGTACAGGATTATCGTTACCATCTTTCTAAATTCCATATATATGTGTTAATATACTGTATTGGTGTTTTTCTTTCTGGCTTACTTCACTCTGTATAACAGGCTCCAGTTTCATCCACCTCATTAGAACTAATTCAAATGTATTCTTTTTAATGGCTGAGTAATAGTCCATTGTGTATATGTACCACAGTTTTCTTGTCCATTTGTCTGCCGTTAGACATCTAGGTTGCTTCCATGTCCTGGCTATTATAAACAGTGCTGAGATGAACATTGGGGTACATGTGTCTCTTTCAATTTTGGTTTCCTCTGTGTGTATGCTCAGCAGTGGGATTGCTGGATCGTATGGCAGTTCTATTTCCAGTTTTTTAAGGAATCGCCACACTGTTCTCCATAGTAGCTGTACTAGTTTGCATTCCCACCAACAGTGAAAGAGGGTTCCCTTTTCTCCACACCCTCTCCAGTATTTATTGCTTGTAGACTTTTGGATAGCAGCCATTCTGACTGGTATGAAATGGTACCTCATTGTGGTTTTGATTTGCATTTCTCTGATAATGTGTGATGTTGAGCATCTTTTCATGTGTTTGTTAGCCATCTGTATGTCTTCTCTGGAGAAATGTCTGTTTAGGTCTTTGGCCCATTTTTTGATTGGGTTGTTTATTTTTCTGAAATTGAGTTGCAGGAGTTGCCTGTATATTTTTGAAATTAATTCTTTGTCAGTTGCTTCCTTTGCTATTATTTTTTCCCATTCTGAAGGCTGACTTTTCACCTTGCTTATAGTTTCCTTTGTTGTGCAGAAGCTTTTAATTAGGTCCCATTTGTTTATTTTTGCTTTTATTTCCACTGTTCTTGGAGGTGGGTCATAGAAGATCCTGCTGTGATTTATGTTGGAGAGTGTTTTGCCTATGTTCTCCTCTAGGAGTTTTATAGTCTCTGGTCTTATATTTTAGATCTTTAATCCATTTTGAGTTTATTTTTGTGTATGGTGTTAGAAAGAGCTCTAGTTTCATTCTTTTACAAGTGGTTGACCAGTTTTCCCAGCACCACTTGTTAAAGAGATTGTCTTTTCTCCATTATATATTCTTACCTCCTTTGTCAAAGATAAGGTGTCCATAGGTGCGTGGATTTACCTCTGAGCTTTCTACTTTGTTCCATTGATCTATATTTCTGTCTTTGTGCCAGTACCATTTCGCACAAGACACAAAACAGTATCTTGATGACTGGCTTTGTAGTAGAGCCTGAAGTCAGGTTGGTTCCTCCAGTTCCATTCTTCTTTCTCAAGATTGCTTTGGCTATTCAAGGTTTTTTGTATTTCCATACAAATTGTGAAAATTATTTGTTCTAGTTCTGTGAAAAAACAAAACAAAACAAAACAAGAAAACACCGTTGGTAGCTTGATAGGAATTGCACTGAATCTATAGATTGCTTTGGATAGTATACTCATTTTCACTATATTGATTCTTCTGATCCTTGAACACAGTATATTTCTGCATCTTTGATTTCTTTCACCAGCGTTTTATAGTTTTCTATATATAGGTCTTTTGTTTCTTTAGGTAGATATATTCCTAAGTATTTTATTCTTTTCGTTGCAATGGTGAATGGAATTGTTTCCTTAATTTCTCTATTTTCTCATTATTAGTGTATAGGAATGCAAGGGATTTCTGTGTGTTGATTTTATATATATATCCTGCAACTTTACTATATTCATTAATTAGCTCTAGTAATTTTCTGGTGGAGTCTTTAGGGTTTTCTATGTAGAGAATCATGTCATCTGCAAATAGTGAGTTTTACGTCTTCTTTTCCAGTTTGGATTCCTTTTATTTCCACATATTTTTAAAAATAAGAAGAAATATGGTGTAGAGAGTTTATTACTTTACACAAAAAATAAATCTTAAAAAATTCTCTATAATAAGGAAATTTATATTATTTCTCTTTTAATGATTTCCATATACCCGTATTAAAATTATGTCATGTACTTCAATCATGATCCAAGATTAAAAGTCAGGAATTCTGCTAATATTTTCCCACACAAGTTCTAAAATGCTGACTAAAATCATTTTCTCTTCTGCACAAAATTATGATGTGTTCAATAAGTTTAACTTTCTGCTGCACTTTAAAACTATTTGGCAATAGCTTATATACAATATTATCTTATTTATTTTCCTTCATTCTTTTTATACAGTAGAGGATAAATCAGACAAAGCAATGGCACCCCACTCCAGTACTCTTGCCTGGATAATCCCATGGACGAGGAGCCTGGTGGGCTGCAGTCCATGGGGTCGCTAAGAGTAGGACATGACTGAGCGACTTCACTTTCACTTTTTGCTTTCATGCATTGGAGAAGGAAATGGCACCCCACTCCATTACTCTTGCCTGGGAGAATCCCAGGGATGGGGGAGCCCAGTGGGCTGCCGTCTATGGGGCCGCACAGAGTCGGACACAACTGAAGCGACTTAGCAGCAGCAGCAGCAGCACAGGATAAATAAATATACCAATATACAAAGCACAAAAAGGTAAAATTGAATGGTTTCTAGGGGCTATGAACTGTGAAGTGAGAGATTAGGCCTTGACCTCGAAGGTATTACCATCTTCTTTCAGAGTTAAATGCAAGAAACAGAAAGTCAAGATGATACACTTTTGGTGTGGATTGTGTTCTAGAGAAGCTTGGAAACAAGGGCATTGGCAGCATCTATAGGAAGCAGGGTAGGCTCCACAGAAGGGGTGAACTTGAACAGAAACTGAAAAATGAGGGGGAGTTGGAGGCACCCAGAAAGCCTTAAAGTTACAATATGAATTGTAGTACAATTAAGTGTTGAGTAAGCAACCGACATCAACTTATTCAACTTAGCAAATGATGTTAAAAATGATATTTTTTGCAAATGGTATTGATATTGTTTGTTATAATCACGTAGCATATTATCTCATAGAGCTGTTACACAAGAAAAATTAGCTACATATTTATTGTTTGTGATTAATAAAAGTATAATGTGTATGTTAAAATACAGTAATTTTACATGTAGGAAGGTCCAAGATTATGAAAGTACTATCTACACAGACACAAACAGTTTGGGATAAAAGGTAATGTAATAAGGGATTTTTAATAATCCTTTATTAAATAGCTATTTATTTACCTGAATTTGTTTCAAAAGTAAACAATGTTATTACTATTGTTTCAAAATACTTGCATGAAAAATATAAAAAGTTGAAAAACTATAGCGTCCAACAAAAATATCAAGTAAAAATATTAAGCTAAAATTCTTTAATCTCAACATATTAATGTCTTGAAAATATAATGAATCTACCTATACAGTGTACGTGGAACATTGATTTTACTTATTCTTTTTCTAAAGGGAAAGGTACATCAATACATTACCTTAGTGCTCTAAATTCTCATATTTGATTATGTGAAAGAGGCCCATAATGAGTGGTTATAATTTGGTTCTAATAATAATTGCTTACATGAAATTTGTCTATCTGAGTGCTTGTAATGTCCAGGTAAAGTTCATCTTTATCTTAATGCCAACTTCTGCATGCTGGTCTGCCTCACAAGCACTAATTCAGTTTTTCCAAACCCGGACTCCCCTGTATTTATCCTTCCTTAGGTGCATCTCACAGTAGTCAGTGATATCACATTTTACCCAGTTGTTCAAGACTGCTCTTAGACATCACACTTGGGCATCATCTCTGAGAAGCATTTGATCTCCCATTTCTGTAACATAGATTCTGTACTATTTCCATAATTTTTCTGATTTCAAGCCTGTGATGGATAATTTTATGTGTCAGTTTGACTTAGCCAAAAGATGTCCTGGACATTGGGCTAAACATTATTCTGGGTGTATCTGTGAGAGTGTTTCTGAATGGAATTAACATTGAATCAGTAAAGTAAGTGGGCTTCCCTGGTGGCTCAGAGGGTAAAGCATCTGCCCGTGATGCAGGAGACCTGGAGTTCAATCCCTGGGTTGGGAAGATACCCTGGAGAAGGAAATGGCAACCCACTCCAGTATTCCTGCCTAGAAAATCCCATGGACAGAGGACCCTGGTAGGCTGCAGTTCATGGGATTGCAAAGAGTCAGAGGTTACTGAGCAACTTCACGTAGTAAAGTGAGTAAAACAGCTTTCCCTCCTTAATGTGGGTGGGCTTTATGCATTTATGGAAGCCTGAATACAACTAAAAGACTGAAAAAGACTGATCCTTCCAAGAGTAAGAAGGAATTCTTACCTTGCTGCTTTCTGACTAATGTGTGTGTGTGTGTGTGTGTGTGTGTGTGTGTGTGTTTTCTGCCTTTGAATTCAAACTAAAACACAGGCTCTTCCTGGGTCTCAGGTCTATTGGCCTTTGAACTGGAACTACATCCAAGGTTCTCCTGAGTCTCTAGCTTGCCAACTATAGATTACATCTTTAGTTCAGTTTCTCTGGAGAACTCTAACTGATACAAAATCTCTGGCACTTTTCTCTTCTTGGATTTTGTAGCATTCTCTTAATTTTCTGTCCATTTTCTCACCCTTCCCATATATCTAGCATATACCCTCCACAATTATATTTCTCAAATGGAAATCTCTCTGGCCTTTCCCTTGGTTAAAATTCTCCTTCGTTCCTCATCCATTTCAAGACAAAACACAACTGTTTACGTACCAAACAAAGAACCTCAACGATGCAGGCAAGCGATATTTATCCCAGGTTTTTCCTTCCTTCCAGTAAAACTGAAAAGCTTCCAGTTTCCTGAGCTGAGATGCTGCATCTTTACATGTTCTCTCAGTCTACATATGGGCCTCCCTTGTGGCTCAGCTGGTAAAGAATCCGCTTGCAATGTGGGAGACCTGGGTTCGATCCCTGGGTTGGGAAGATCCTATGGAGGAGAATGGAAAGACTACCTACTCCAGTATTCTGGCCTGGAGAATTCCATGGACTGTATAGTGTGAGGTAGTAACACATTCTAGTTTTGATTTGCATTTCTCTAATAATCAGCTGTGGAAAAGGAAATGGCAACCCACTCTAGTATTCTTGCCTAGAGAATCCCATGGACAAAGGAACCTGGTGGGCTGCTGTCTATGGGGTTGCACAGAGTCGGACACAACTGAAGTGACTTAGCAGCAGTCTACATATACTGTCACTTCTTTCACTTGCTTAGTGTCCTGTAGGTCCTATGCCTCCTTAACACTTGGTTCATGCATTTCTTTCTAGAAATCTCCTCTTGGTTCATTCTCCTCGCATCTAGTTGATTTCCTCTTTTATAGCATGAGGTTGTAATAGCTGATAATTCACATCAATATTTCAGATGAAATGATAAAGTCCTTGAGGTGAGGAATCTACACCCATGTACCCCCATGGCTGATTCATGTCCATTCAGTTCAGTTCAGTCACTCAGTCTTGTCTGACTCTTTGCAACCCCATGGACTGCAGCATGCCAGGCCTCCCTGTCCATCACCAACTCTTGGAGTTTACTCAAACTCATGTCCATTGACTCAGTGATGCTATCCAACCATCTCATCCTCTGTTGGCCCCCCTCTCCTCCTGCCATCAATATATGGCAAAACCATTACCATATTATAAAGTAATTAGCCTCCAACTAATTAATTTAAAAAATCTTTTACTCAGTGCCCAACACAGAAAAGAGCACATAGTGGGTATTCATTAAAGTTTCACTGAATAAGTGAATGAACTAATCTCATCCATATCAATTAAATTTAATTTTTAACACACACTTTCATATTTAACATAGGTCATTTCAGAAATTTGTCTAATTCTGAATTCAGTTTTCTCTTATTTTTTATAGTCTTAATTTACCATGCCACATCCACCCCACTCTGTGTGTGCGGAGGCTGACATTTAACTTCATTAATGGGCTCTCCAGCTGCCAGATGTAAGATTAGGGTCAACCAGTAGTAGGTACAAGCGAAAGATTAGAGGACAAAAGTGGAGAGAGATTGGGGTTTTAGTCCCGTGGCATCCTCCCAAACATGGCAGTAGGTGTATACCCCTTCCAAAAATCTCTGTGACTCTCTTCCTAAGGTCTAGTACCTGCTTCCTCTCCTTTCCCTTGTGACCTAGGGTGGCCACAACTCCCCACAATTAGCCTGGGAGTACTATGCTTTCTATTTCTGGTTTCACTTAAGCTTACCTATTGCTTCCTTAAATTTTTCTCAATTATTCTCTTGGACAGCGCCTCCAACTTCCTGCCAGGAGTATGACTAATGCAATACAGAACATTCCCCTCCCCACTAATCTATTTTAAGAATCTAACATGATAGCACATTAACTCTACCAGTCAGATCATATGTTGGGCTCATCAAACACATGAAATGTTCCAGTAACTATACAGTAGGCCAGACCATACCATGATGCAGACTTTAGTACTATTGTTTTTAAAGGTAACTAAAAGAATGTGTAGCTTTAAAACGCTTTTCAGCTTAAAAGCTAGTTTCAAATACATTATCTCATTCTATCATCTCATATAAATATCTTCCTGGCAAACAGTGGAAATACTCCAATATTCAGTTTTGAAAGGCTTATTTCAATTTTATTTAAACTTTAAAACAAAATTTAAACTAAAATTATAATCTTGTTAAAAATAATTATTTTCATCAGTAAAATAGGAATAGGACTTACACCAACTCAGTAGTCATGTCTCATTGACTCATGCCTCACTTATGTCTAGATGATTTCCTCCCATTAAGGAGTTGGGGCCAAAATAACTCAAGACTACCAGGACATCTTGCCATACCATTGGGTGTGCCCCACTCATATTCTTTTCCCCAATAAATGTAATCAGCTCAGTTCAGTTGCTCAGTAATGTCGAACTTTTTGTGACCCCATGGACTAGCACACTAGGCTTCCTTGTCCATCAACAACTCCCGAGCTTGCTCAAACTCATGTCCATCAAGTTGGTGATGCCATCCAACCATCTCATCCTCTGTCATCCCCTTAGTGTTCTCTTGAGTGCTGCAGAAAATGTGTATAAGCCTATCATCCAAAATATATTTCCAAATGTGTTCGGTAGACTGCATCATGGTGCCTGCCACCTGGGAAAGCTCTAGAGCTCTTCACTGTCTTCCCCAGAAGGAAAGCACTACATGCTGCCCTCATTCCTCCAGAATTGTTATCCTTCTCCGTTTCGAACTCCCAGTAAATCACTAAGCACTAAGTGTATTCTGCTTGTGATGTAGTTGGTGATGCAATACTCCTTTTTCCTGCCCTTTTCCCATTTTGATCAGAATTATAAATATGATGTATAAAGACTTAAACACAGAGGGTGGATATGCTTTCATGGTCAAACACATTTGATAAGGAAAAACTTTGTTTCTGGAAAATTCATGCAAACAAACTGGGGCAATCTTCAAGGCTCTTAGATTCCAGAGGTCAAATTATCTTCTTCATTTCAGGTAAAAGGACTGGTTAGGTTTCCCACAAGAGCTACTATTCTGGAAAGCTACTTTGAAAAGGTTTAAAATTCCAGATGATTCTTGTAGAAGCAACTGAGATTTCTAAGAGCTTCTTCAGCTTTATGTTATTTACGTAGAGTGTACTTGAAAAATACCCCTGAATAGAGCCTTTATTTTTTTTAAACATAATGCCTGTATACCAAAAGATACTCTTTTTAAGTATACCATTTAAATTTGATTAAAATACACAAAGAGATTGGTCTCCAGACAGTATCAATGTACACAGCACTTTTGATGCATGCTTAGTGTTGTGCCCATATTAAACTAGTAAAACAGAGACAGCAGAACACAAAGGAAATTTAATGCATAAGCTCTCCCCATTGTTAACTTCAAGTCTATCAATAGATTGAGACTCTGTAGTGTCCTAAAAGGCCCCAGATGTAAAGTCCAGTATAATGACTGAATTTTAACCCAGGCTCTGTTAATTTCACAATGAAAAATTGCAGGATGCAGTAGATAACTATATGCACCCAGGAAATTTTCTGTACGAATATGAGCATTTAAGTTCTCATTTCAGTTTAAACAATGAACCAATCAGATAGTTAAACTGTATTATCCACAATTAAATCTATACATTGGTATCCAACCCAAACTGGAAGTGTCTCATGGGAAAAATTGAGCCATGGAGGCAGAACCCCATGGGTATTTCAGGTCAGTAACAGTCAAAGGAGATATTCATGTATTTACTGACACCACCTCCAACCTCAGTGGTATCAGCACATCCTAGGTGACTTTTTATTTTACCATCAGTGGAAGTTTGTAATGGAGGTAATCGAATCCTAGCTGAGGCCAGAGATCCTCATGAGATGAGTGGGAGATCCAATAAGTAAGACAAAGTAAGTCAAGGCGTATTACTCTATTTTCCAAGGCATTTTGATAAGGTTATAATGGAAGCCACCAGGGAAGCTCCTAGAGATGGATGAATCACAAGCTGGAATCAAGATTGCTGGGAGAAATATCAACAAGCTCATATATGCAGATGATAGCACTCTAATGGCAGAAAGTAAAGAGGAACTAAAGAGCCTCTTGATGAAAGTGAAAAGGAGAGTGAAAAATCTGACTTAAAATAACATTCAAGGAACTAAGATCATGTAATCTGGTCCCATCACTTCATGGCAAACAGGTTCAGTTCAGTTCAGTGGCTCAGTCATGTCTTTCTGTTTGTGACCCCATGAATGGCAACATGCCAGGCTTCCCTGTCCATCACCAAATCCCAAAGTTTACTCAGACTCATGTCCATTGAGTTGGTGGTGCCATCCAACCACCTCATCCTCTGTCGTCCCCTTCTCCTCTCACCTTCAATCTTTCCCAACATCAAGGTCTTTTCAAATGAGTCAGCTCTTCCCATCAGATAGCCCCAAGTATTGGAGTTTCAGCTTCAACATCCATCCTTCCAATGAACATTCAAGACTGGTTTCCTATAGGATGGACTGGTTTGATCTCCTTGCAGTCCAAGGGACTCTCAAGAGTCTTCTCCAATACCAAAGTTCAAAAGCATCAATTCTTCAGCGCTCAGCCTTCTTCACAGTCCAACTCTCACATCCATACATGACTACTGGAAAAACCATAACCTTGACTAGATGGACCTTTGTTGTCAAAGTAATGTCTCTGCTTTTTAATATGCTATCTAGATTGGTCATAACTTTTCTTCCAAGGAATAAGCATCTTTTTATTTCATGACTGCAGTCACCATCTGCAGTGATTTTGGAGCCCAAAAAATAAAGTGTGCCACTGTTTCCATTGTTTCTCCATCTATTTGCCATGAAGTGAGGGACCAGATGCCATGATCTTTGTTTTCTGAATGTTGAGCTTTAAGTCAACTTTTTCACTCTTCTCTTTCACTTTTATCAAGAGGCTTTTTAGTTCTTCTTTGCTTTTGCTGTAAGGGTGGAAAATAGATGGGGATAAAGTAGAAACAGTGGCAAATTTTATTTTATTGGGCTCAAAATCACTGCAGACAGTGACCATAGTGAAATTAAAAGATTCTTGCTCCTTGGAAGAAAAGTTATGACAAACCTAGACAGTGTATTAAAAAGTGGAGACATCGCCTTGCTGACAAAGGTCCATATAGTCAAAGCTATGGTTTTTCCAGTAGTCATGTACAGATGTGAGAGTTGGACCATAGTGCCATAGAACTGATTCTTTGGAAATGTGGTGCTAGAGAAGACTTTTGAGAGTCCTTAGATAGCAAGGAGATCAAACTAGTTAATCCTAAAGAAAATCAACCATAACTATTCATTGGAATGAGTAATGCTGAAGCTGAAGCTCCAGTCCTTTGGCCACCTAATGCAAGGAGCCAGCTCAATGGAAAAGACCGTGATGCTGGGAAAGAGTGAAGGCAGGAAGAGAAGGGAGTGACAGAAGATGAGATAGTTGGATAGTATCACCGACTCAATGGCCTTGAGTTTGAGCAAACTCTGGGAAATAGTGAAGGACAGGGAACCTTGGCATGCTGCAGTCCACAGGGTTGCAAAGAGTCAGACATGACTTAGCAACAGAACAACAACAGGATGGAAGCATTCAAAACCACCAGTATAGGGATAAAAGCAAGGCAGAACAAACAGAAAAGAATAACATCCTATAAGTTATGAAGTTTAATGCAATACTAGCTATGAAAGGAGGAAGGGCATCAATCATATTTTAAATTTCCAAAACCATGCCAAGATCTTCAGTGTACTTTGAAGTCTCATTCAAGATAAACTGACCATCATCGGGGAAAGAAGGAATATCCCATGCACTGCCATTACTCTAACATTTTTAGTAGAATATCTTGCCAGAACTTTAGTGGTTGGTAATTTCAGAGAAAGATGTTGGTAAGAGTAGGTACAGTGCTAACCAACAACTGGATGGGGAAACCAAGGATATGAAACACAGAATTCAAGGATCTCAGTTAAATTGGCAGAAACAGAAGTGTGAGTCTGCAAGCAGAGGAAGGTGTATGTTCCCAGGGGATTCTCAGCAGGTTGAAGCAGGACTTCAGCACAGGGTGTCTTCTCTGCGCACAGGCAGGCTTAGGCAAGTCAGCAGAATGCTAAACAGAGGGAGTGGAGTTAGGAAAGGTGACAGCCAGGTGCCTGCCTTCAGGTTGATATGGCTAGTGATGCATAGAAGGTGAGGATTTGGCTAAAGTCCTTATGAAGGGGTATTATTTTAAAAGGCAGCAAATAGTCAACTTGATCCAGTTGCCTTCCTTCTCTAAATGACCAAATATAAGTGACGTTGGGAATTGAGTTCTAGTTAGCCATGATTAGAGATCTTTAGTCATTGAGTCTGAATATTTGTCCCAAGAAAACAAATGCTGATGCTTATATAAAATACTTCTACTTCAAAAGGAAATATTAAATAATAGTATTTAGACATCATCTGAAGATGGCGAGGGAAATGTCCACTTCCACATCAAATCCTGCACAGTCCTACATGTTAGCATCTACTTCTTATTACACTAGCTTTCCACTGGTAAATGCCCCTTTTATGTGATCTAGTCACTTTTACCAGTTGGTGGGTTGCATCTGTAATCCTCATTGCAGGTTGCTTTTAACAAACTTATTCACTGCCTTCCTCTGCATGGCCCATCAATCACCCAGTCCAGCCTGGGGTTATGGTTTATAATCTTCATAAATGGTCTTTTGACAGAAAAGAGCCCAAAAATTTCCCTTCCAATGTGGGGTTAGGGAATAGGGTGTAATAATATTGCTATAGCAACATAAAATGTGTCCCATATTCTCTTACAGGATTCAGTCCAGAGTAGATGATCAGTTTATTGAATGGAGGAATCATGTCTAGCAGAGTATATGCTAGGTAGACTCTTTGATTCTTTTCTTAGTGTAAAACACACTCTTTAAGATATTTTAAGACCTCCTTGATTAAACTAGGAGCACATGTGGCTCACTACTCAGGGAAAGTTCCTTCTAGTCCAAGTGTCTTACAAACTTTCCTTCAGAGAGGGTACATTGCTCTATCCAAATGCTTGTTTTCCGTGAAAAAAAAAAAAAAAGGGAGATTATACTAAATAAGAAACAAAACTGTTTTGGCTATGAGATATTGACTCTTTCCCGAAGCTTACAAAAGAAAGTATTTTAATGTATTTACTTTTCAAAATTATGTTTTAACACAATTCTGTTTGATGAGGAAACAGTGGAAACTGTCAGACTTTATTTTGGGGGCTCCAAAATCACTGCAGATGGTGATTGCAGCCATGAAATTAAAAGACAGTTACTCCTTGGAAGAAAAGTTATGACCAACCTAGATAGCATATTTGAAAGCAGAGACATTACTTTGCTGACTAAGGTCCGTCTGGTCAAGGCTATGGTTTTTCCAGCGGTCAGGTATGGATGTGAGAGTTGGACTGTGAAGAAGGCTGAGCATCGAAGAATTGATGCTTTTGGACTGTGGTGTTGGAGAAGACTTGAGAGTCCCTTGGACTGCAAGGAGATCCAACCTGTCCATTCTGAAGGAGATCAACCCTGGGATTTCTACGGAAGAAATGATGCTAAAGCTGAAGCTCCAGTACTTTGGCCACCTCATGGGAAGAGTTGACTCATTGGAAAAGAGTCTGATGCTGGGAGGGATTGGAGGCAGGAGGAGAAGGGGATGACAGAGGATGAGATGGCTGGATGGCATCACTGACTCGATGGACGTGAGTCTGAGTGAACTCCCGGAGTTGGTGATGGACAGGGAGGCCTGGTGTGCTGCGACTCATGGGGTCGCAAAGAGTCGGACAGACTGAGTGACTGAACTGAACTGAACCAACAATTCAACATTCAGAAAACTAAGATTATGGCATCTGGTCCCATCACTTCATGGGAAATAGATGGGGAAACAGTGGAAACAGTGTCAGACTTTATTTTTGGGGGGTTCCAAAGTCACTGCAGATGGTAACTGCAGCCATGAAATTAAAAGACGCTTACTCCTTGGAAGGAAAGTTATGACCAACCTAGAGAGCATATTGAAAATCAGAGACTTTTCTTTGCCAACAAAGGTCCGTCTGGTCAAGGCTATTGTTTTTCCAATGGTCATGTATGGATATGAGATTTGAACTGTGAAGAAAGCTGAGCACCAAAGAATTGATGCTTTTGAACTTTGGTGTTGGAGAAGACTCTTGAGAGTCTCTTGGACTGTAAGGAGATCCAACCAGTCATTCTAAAGGAGATCAGTTCTAAGTGCTCTTTGGAAAGACTGTTGTTAAAGCTGAAACTCCACTACTTTGGCCACCTCATGAGAAGAGTTGACTCTTGGAAAAGACCCTGATGCTGGAAGGGATTAGGGGCAGGAGGAGAAGGGGACGACAGAGGATGAGATGGCTGGATGGCATCACTGACTCAATGGACATGAGTTTGAGTGAACTCTGGGTGTTGGTGATGGACAGGGAGGCCTGGTGTGCTGCAATTCATGGGGTTGCAAAGAGTCGGACACAACTGAGCGACTGAACTGAACTGAACAAACAATTCACTATCATGTAATCAATAGTTCATAAATAATATAGATGAAAGGTTGCAAACTTTTTTTTTTTTAAGTAAAGAGCTAGAGAGTAAACTTGTGGACTGTTGCGAGACATATAGTTTTTGTGTCCAGTGCTGAGTTCTGCCTTTGTAACCTGAAAACAGCTATAGCCTATATGAAAGAAAAAGAAATGTTGTTGTTGGGTTCCAATAAATTAATATTTACAGAAACAGACTGTGGATCAGTTTGACCCATGAGTCATTCTTGGCCAAACTCTACTCTAGAAGTTAACACAGAAGTATGGCCTGAATTGAATTCACTATTCTTCACCTGCCAAATTCCAGCCAGGAATAATAACCCCTTTCTAGGGTACACTGCTCAGATTAGGATATAAATGAAATTAAATATTAGTAATACTGTTTTCTTGCATTTCAGTCTGGCTTCTTCCATAAGAAGAAGAAAAGATTTAGTAATTTATTTCTTATTGTTTTCATGCATTAGCTTCTTTTTAAATTTCATATAAGAAAAATGCATTCATACTATAAAATAATGTTTCTAATTAGGGAGATCAGTCAGTATGTAACAGTCACAGTGAGATATGCAAAACCAGCTAGATGTTTTTTATTTAGTAGTTATACCCATTAAGTAGATCAGTGATGTGGGACAGCTGTAGCCTTTGACAGATCCCTCTCCTGTAGAAGAAATGAGGGTTTCTAAACTATACATTACACAGTGTCACATTATATAAAGTTATTGCTACACCAGGTGACACAGAAGCAACTGATATTACATGACCTGATGCAAATTCAAATGGAAAATTTGGAGCATACAAATGGATTAAGCACCCTTGAAAATCAGGTAGAGTACAATTCCAAAGGATTTCAGGTCATTCAGAAATGCTATTACCTCCCAGCCAAGAAATGTAGACTGTTTTGTTAGTGATCACACTGAAGCATGAAATTGAGGAGGAAGACTATTAATGGGTCAGTTGAGGGAAGAAATCAGAAATATTATTTTAAGGTGGAATGTTGTGACAAATATGTGGCAAAATGTAAAATTACCTCTCAGAAAAATTTGTGTTTATTTTCAGTTACTATTTACTGTATTGAAAATGTATTATGACTGGAAAATCTTACTTGAAAACTTCTTAGCCTAAAAATCTCACAAAGCTTTTCAGAATAGGTCTACCATTGTCTATACATGCTACCAAATTCTTCTCAGAGAGCAATTTACATGCCCAGTAAAATATACTTTTTTTTTCTAAAATAGCATTTCATGGTGTTTTAAAGGCAGATTTTTATTTTTCTAGGTGTTGCCATACTTATGAACATACAGTGGAGGAATGAGTCAACAAATTGGTTTAAGCTGGAGTATTTTATAACACTACTTATGCAGTAAATGTTTACTATCCAGCAGACTCTACTGATTAAAAAGGTAGTCTTGATTGTAATAGATGGTTGCCCATCAGAAGAATTAAGCCCTCTAAAAAGTATTTGAATATATAATGTCAGATTATTTTATTGAAACTACTCTCTTTAATTTCCATTCAGAAAAGTATTGCTCGATTATTCTTATCCCTTCAGATTTTTCTAAGAGATCATTATTTGACATTTCAAATTGAATATCAGGCAAATAAAGCTAATAATAATTGAAGAATTATTATTGGATATATCATATATAGCCATATGTCATATGAATTTGAATTGCTTTTAATAAAAGGTGTTTTCTGTGGGAAATGAGAAACATCTAAAATTTTTAATGTAATGTATAGCCAAGGTATGGTAAAAAAATTCAGTAGAAAGATATAAAATCTTTGCTATGCAAACTTAAATATTCTGGTGATGCTGTGTACACGCATGTTCAGGCACTTCAGTTGTGTCCAACTCTTTGTGACCCTATGGGCTGTAGTCTGCCACGCTCTTCTGTCCTTGAGATTTCCAGGCAAGAATACTGGACTGGGTTGCCATGACTGCCTCCAGGGGAGATGATGTTTTAACAAGATAATTTTGGTTGGATGCTTCATGTATCATATCTGTAGCCCTTACCAATCCTTCATATCATATCAAAGTAGCAACAGCTACTTTGTACTTTGAGGTTGTGGTGCTTACATTGTTCATCTCTTTTTTCCTCCCTGGGTTGCCCAGCTGGTAAAGAATCCACCTGTAAGGTGGGAGACCTGGGTTCAATCCCTGGGTTGAGAAGATCCCCTGGAGGAGGGCATGGCAACCCATTCCAGTGTTCTTGCCTAGAGAATCCTCATGGACAGAGGAGCCTGGCAGGGTACAATCCATGGGGTCACAAAGAGTCAGACACTATTGGGGGACTAAGCACACAGTATACACTTTGCTTACTCACCTAAACACTATAGTCCCTCCATCAGTCCAGTATTAGGAGTATACAATAAATATATTTTAGAACGAATGAATGAAGTAAAAAAGACAAATCTATATATAACATTCTCTACAAGAAATGATGCCATAGTTTTTATAGTGACTGTTTATAGATCTTTAACTGTCAAATTCACTCACCTGCTAAGTAATACTACACCAAAATAACATAATCAGAGAGCCAATTTAATGTAAAATTCTGCATGAAAATTATTATGGATATCTCAATTAATAATCCTTAATATAATTAAAATGATTGATTTTCATATTTGTGTATGTCTCAGTTTATTTGGCATATTATTTAAAAAATATCTCTGTATTCTAAATCTTAAATACATTTCTTTCAAAAGCACATAATGTACTTATGAAATGCTACAAATCAGAAATGCATTTTACTTGAAATGAGTACCTATTATTCAAAATAATAGTTGAAATATATAAAGCCCTTATATTTCAAAATATTAACCTTTCACTGAATTGATTAAAAGCATATAATATGACTTTGAAGTATTTTGAAAACCTGGCTACTGAAAATCAATCAAATTATTTTTGTTGTTTGGTAATGTAAAACAGTTGCTCCATTTTTCAAAGACTGTGATTATCCTGTGTACCCTGCCAATGAATAGATTTAGTAGAAACCATAAGCTGTAGAGAAGAATCATTAATAAGAAAGAATCAAAAACAAAGGAAAGTAAGTGGGTTAATTACAGTAAATATGATTTAAGCATCTGTTTAGGCTATCAAGGGAAAACAAAAGGGAATTTGAGAGATATTAAAATCCAAACCCAAATTAAGAAAACTAAAATAAGGATAGAATTCTATTCAGAGCATGATGAACATTTATTAAATATTATTTTTATTTATCTATACTTAGACTGGGAAATGGATAGTAAGCAGTAGTTAGGCTTTCTTTCTTTCTTTTTTTAAGTAGTATAAAAACCTTACCTGGGCTTCCCTGGTGGCTCAGTGGTATGGTAAAAAATCCGCCTGCCAATACAGGGGACTTGAGTTCCATCCATGGGTCAGGAAGATCCCCTGGAGAAAGAAAGGCAACCCATTCCAGTATTGTTGCCTGGGAAATCACATTGAGAGAGGAACCAGCTGGCTACAGTCCATAGGGTAACAAAAGTATGCTGCTGCTGCTGCTAAGTTGCTTCAGTTGTGTCTGCCTGTGCAACCCCATAGACAGCATAGGACATGACTTATTGACTAAAGAACAGTAAAGTATTAACACCTTGCCTAAATCCTCTTTCTATGGCAGCTGTCATTCAGGATCTAAGACAGAATCAAGCCATACAGATATGACCACAGGACCAAGGTACACAAGTTTAAAAACAGTTAAAATGGTAATCAGGACACAAAATGAAGTATTTTCAGTATGATAACTGTACATTTTTAAGTGACATATTGCATAATACATTATTTTTTTACTTTATTTGCTAAGCTTTAAATAGTATTGGTAGTGGTAGTAATTATGAGCAATTGCACAGAGTTGGACACAAGTGATGCCACTTAGCACGCATGCATTATATCCTTTAAAATTTCTGCCTTTGATTTGATCTTTCCTTTGTGGTCAGCTATCTAACTGGTTCTTTTAAGTATTCCATGGATATGTGAATATTTCCTGGACATTCCTTTAATTTGTTTAATCAGTTTATTTATTATATGATATAATTATTCTAGGTCCTTACCTAATGTTAGCTAAATCTGATTTCAAAAGATAGTCTTACTAATATGCATTCTTGATTATGTTCTGCTTCCTTTTGAATTCTTTCGTGGCCTTTTTTGCCAACAGAATAAAATCTAAATTTCTCTGTATGACAGAAAAAGCCTTGCATCTCTCTTATTTTTCAAAACCTCCACTAAGCCTCCATACCTAACATACTGTCAGCTGATCCATACTAGAAAATCTTGTGGTTTCCAAATTTGGCATGCTTCTTCACACTTTCATAACTTTCTATGCTTTCTCTTGACCTTTAAGTTCTTTTCCTATCACATTTGGCTCAATTAGAGTCACTATTCAAAACTCATTTTAGTAAAATCTAAGGTTCCCCTCCAATATATTTGTATACTTCATGACTGTGCTGTTTAATACAGTAGCCACTAGACACATGTGGCAATAGAAATTAAAATTAGTTAAATTATGTAAAATTTGAAAATTCACTTCCTCACTAGTTCAGTCACATTTCAAGTGCTCGGTATCTGCGAATAACAACTTAATACCATATTGGACAACATGAGTAGGGAGTGCTCAGTAGGTCCAGTGGTTAGAATGCTATACTTCCAACTGCAGGGACATGGGTTCAATCCCTGGACAGGGAAGAAAAATCCTGCAAGCTTCACAGCACAGCACCTATCACCCCCAAAAAACTTACAACAAAAAGTTGATATAGATTTAAAATATTTCCATTATCACTGAAAGTCCTATGTGAGAGCATTGGCTTAAAATCTTAATTGTTAAATCATATTTTATATATATATATATATATAAATATTTTTATATCTGTTTCTCAATCTGGAGATTCCTAAAAGCAAATAACCTAAACCATTTGTCTCTAGGCCACATACTCAGTTCAGTTCAGTTACTCAGTCATGTCCGACTCTGCGACCCCATGAATTGCAGCACACCAGGCCTCCCTGTCCATCACCAACTCCCAGAGTTCACTCAAACTCATGTCCATCAAGTTGGTGATGCCATCCAGCCATCTCATCCTTTGCTGTCCCCTTCTCCTCCTGCCCCCAATCCCTCCCAGCCTCAGAGTCTTTTCCAATGAGTTAACTCTTCGCATGAGGTGGACAAAGTATTGCAGTTTCAGACTCTCAAGAGTCTTCTCCAACACCGCAGTTCAAAAGCATCAATTCTTTGGCATTCAACTTTCTTCACAGTCCAACTCTCACATCCATACATGACCACAGGAAAAACCATAGCCTTGACTAGCTGGACCTTAGTCGACAAAGTAATGTCTCTGCTTTTGAATATGCTCTCTAGGTTGGTCATAACTTTCCTTCCAAGGAGTAAGCGTCTTTTAATTTCATGGCTGCAGTCACCATCTGCAGTGATTTTAGAGCCCCACCCAAATAAAGTCTGCCACTGTTTCCAATGATTCCCCATCTATTTCCCATGCAGTGATGGGACCAGATGCCATGATCTTCGTTTTGTGAATGTTGAGCTCTAAGTCATCTTTTTCACTCTCCACTTTCACTTTCATCAAGAGGCTCTTTAGTTCCTCTTCACTTTCTGCCATAAGGGTGGTGTCATCTGCATATCTGAGGTTATTGATATTTCTCCACGCAATCTTGATTCCAGCTTGTGCTTCTTCCAGCCCAGCGTTTCTCATGATGTACTCTGCAATATACAGCCTTGACATACTCCTTTTCCTATTTGGAACCAGTCTGTTGTTCCATGTCCAGTTCTAACTGTTGCTTCCTGACCTGTATACAGGTTTCTCAAGAGGCAGGTCAGGTGGTCTGGTATTCCCATCTCTTTCAGAATTTTCCACAGTTTATTGTGATCCACATAGTCAAAGGCTTTGACATAGTCAATAAAGCAGAAATGGATGTTTTTCTGGAACTCTCTTGCTTTTTCGATGATCCAGTGGATGTTGGCAATTTGATCTCTAGTTCCTTTGCCTTTTCTAAAACCAGCCTGAACATCTGGAAGTTCATGGTTCACCTAATGCTGAAGCCTGGCTTGGAGAGTTTGGAGCATTACTTTACTAGCATGTGAGATGAGTGCAATTGTGTGGTAGTCTGAGCATTCTTTGGCATTGCCTTTCTTTGGGATTGGAATGAAAACTGGCCTTTTCTAGTCCTGTGGTCACTGCTGAGTTTTCCAAATTTGCTGGCTTATTGAGTGCAGCACTTTCACAGCATCAGCTTTCAGGATTTGAAATAGCTCTGCTGGAATTCCATCACCTCCACTAGCTTTGTTCGTAGTGATGCTTTCTAAGGCCCACTTGACTTCACATTCCAGGATGTCTGGCTCTAGGTGAGTGATCATACCTTCGTGATTATCTGGGTTGTGAAGATCTTTTTGTACAGTTCTTCTGTGTATTCTTGCCACCTCTTCTTAATATCTTCTGCTTCTGTTAGGTCCATACCATTTCTATCCTTTATCGAGCCCATCTTTGCATGAAATGTTCCCTTGGTATCTCTAATTTTCTTGAAGAGATCTCTAGTCTTTCCCATTCTGTTGTTTTCCTCTGTTTCTTTGCATTGATCGCTGAGGAAGGCTTTCTTATCTCTTCCTGCTATTCTTTGGAACTCTGCATTCAGATGCTTATATCTTTCCTTTTCTCCTTTGCTTTTGCTTCTCTTCCACAGCTATTTGTAAGGCCTCCCCAGACAGCCGTTTTGATTTTTTGCATTTCTTTTTCCTGGGGATAGTCTTGATCCCTGTCTCCTTTACAATGTCACGAACCTCCGTCCATAGTTCATCAGGCACTCTGCCTATCAGACCTAGTTCTTTAAATCTATTTCTCACTTCCACTGTATAATCATAAGGGATTTGATTTAGGTCATACCTGAATGGCCACATACTAGGAACGCAGTAGTTTTTCATACTTCACATGCCAACATTCATAAAAATTTAAAAGAGGAAACCACATTGATCTATAACCAGAGAGATTAAGTGAAATTATTAAGGCACAGAAAACATTCATAGAATAATGAATTTTGAGTCATGGGAGTAAAATCTTCTCAGCCTGAAACACAGTTTCAATCTGAAGAATGAAGAACTAAACTTTCCCATCCCAGATACTACAAAGAGTATGTGGATCTTGTCATAATAGTTGCTCAGTTGCTCAGTTGTGTCTGACTCTTTGCAACCCCAGGGACTGTAGTCTGCCAGCCTCCTCTGGCCATGGAATTCTCTAGGCAAGAATTCTGGAGTGAGTAGCCATTTCTTTCACCAGGGGAATCTTCCCAACTCAGGGATTGAACCTGGGTCTCCTGCATTGCAGGCAAATTCTTTACACTCTGAGCCACCAGGGAAGTGGGGTTATTTTGTAGAAAACATG
This sequence comes from Ovis aries, assembly GCF_016772045.2. Classification (NCBI taxonomy): domain Eukaryota; kingdom Metazoa; phylum Chordata; class Mammalia; order Artiodactyla; family Bovidae; genus Ovis; species Ovis aries. Next base: position 39,002,387 of record NC_056061.1, on the reverse strand, counting down.
GATAGAGAATCCCTCTCAGGTTTTTAGCATTTTTTTGCTATTGTTGAAGTAAGTAGAAATTAGATAGCAAAATAACATTGTTGATTATTTCAATCCTGTGAGACTGAACAATATGAGACATTTTTAAAAGTGCCTGAGAACTTCCAGCATTTAATATATTACCCATGAGGAGGAATTGACCATTGCGGACGTAGATGGTCCCACAAGGGCAAAAGGTACGGATAGAAGAACCAGAGTGGAAAGATAGTAATTATTATTCTTACTGATTTCTCATTTTTGAACTATAGATAATAATTTATATTCTGCAATTTTCACTCCTTTGGGAAATATTGAAGACTATTGCTTCCAATTCAAAACCAATCCATTACTCAGAAATCATTTTTTCAGTAAGATTTGTCCTGGCTCACAGTATATAAGAGTTCAAGTTCCACAATCCATATCTCTTGATCTCTTTTTTTTTAAATCACTGTTTAACATTCTAAATATTTTGTGTGATTACCTTGTTTGTTTGCATCCCACAATCAATTTAAGCTTCATTATTGAAGGTATTTTTGTCAGTTTTGTTCACTGTGGTATCACTAGCTTCCAAATGTATCTAGCATGTAGTAAGTACTTTGTAAATAGTTGTTAAAGTTTGAATGTTCAAAACAAAACTCATTATTTCCTTCCTCTGTTGTTGTTCAGTTGTTAAGTCATGTCCTACTCTTTGAGACCCCACGGACTGCAGGATACCAAGCTTCCCTGTCCTTCACTATCTCCCAGAGTTTGCTCAAACTCATGTCCATTGAGTCGGTCATCTCACCCTCTGTCATCCCATTCTCCTCCTGCCCTTAATCTTTTCCAGTGTCAGGATCTTTTCTAATGAGTTGACTCTTCTCATCAGAGGACCAAAGGATTGAAGCTTCAGTTTTAGTATCAGTCCTTCCAATGAATATTCAGGGTTTATTTCCTTTAGGATGGACTGTTTTGATCTCCTTGATGTCCAAGGGACTCTCGAGAATTTTCTCCAGCACCACAATTCAAAAGTATCAATTCTTCAGCATGCAGCCTTCTTTGTGGTCCGAATTTCACATCTGTACATGATTACTGAAAAAGCAATAGCTTTGACTCTGCAGACCTTTTTCAGCAAAATGATGTCTTTGCTTTTTAATATGCTGTCTAGTCTTGTCATAGCTTTTCTTCCAAGCAGCAAATGCATTTTAACTTCATGGCTGCAGTCACCATCCGCAGTGATTTTGGAGCTCAAGAAAATAAAATCTGTCACTGTTTCCACTATTCCTTCCTCTGCATATGCTGTCTCAAGTTGTGGTACTATAGTTATTCTATAGAGTTACTTAGAAATGCTTTTTCTTAACTCTTTATTTTCAATTAATTACCAAGTTTGACCCACTTTCCCTTGTAAGTTCTTTGCTTCTTAATAACTACTTCCATTCTCTCTTGTATTACCAAAGAGAGCATGCTAACTGGTTTGTCTCAACATGCCTTTCTTCAAACAGCACCATCCATACTGCCAGAAACATGAACTTTATGCCACGCAACACTACTGGTGTCATTTCTTTTCTCAGAACTTTTCAGAGACATATCAAAGACTTTTAATATCTTTAAAGGATAAAGGCCAAACTCCCTATCTTTATGCACTTTTTCCATCCTCATCTCCCTCTACTCCTCATTTGCAAATGCCTTCATTGAGCCGCTTGTTTTACCCCTGGCCTTTCTAGTGCAACAACCTGGGCTTGATAGCCCTCCCACATTTCACAGGGCTAACCACAGACACTAAGTTTGGATTAATCAAACATTCTCTAAGAACATATTTATAATGTAGTTACCAGTTCACATGCTGATCTTCTCTTACAGAACATAAGTTCCTGGAGATGAGAGAGTACATCTTACCTTTTAGTTTATAACTAACATGGTGCTAGTATAGGCTAGGTGCCCAGAATGGTTGAAAAAAGCATTAAATAATTGAATATCTTCTTGAGGGACTGGGAATGTATGATCACAGGCAGATGCCTTTGTATTACAAAACTCTTCAGGAAAATGATTAATCTATTAGAATTAGAAAAATAATTTCAATTGCTGTGTTCAAATAACACATAAAAAAGTCTGAGCACAAATGTTTTAAAATAGTTTTTAGTGAGTTTTAGGTCTAGCAGTTTCAGCTTCACTAAGTATTTAAGTTCATGGTCTTTCTAAATAACTCTTTCAATAGCCCATACTTTAACCCCTTTGGCTTAAAGAAGAGCAAGATGTTCCTGTGGTGAATATTTTCAAATTTGTCTAAACAATGCTTACCTTAATTGGGCATAGAAAGGCTAGGCAGAGTCTGTCCCTGTTTATCTTGAGCAATTTCCAGCCACAGGTTTGTGCACCGGGATTATATTTCCAACTGGATAAACTTCTTTCACATTTATTAATTGATTTTGGTGCTGAAATGATGGCTTTTATTCTAGTTTAAATCTTTTTGTTCTTTATACATTTAAGATAATTAGTTTTGCTTTGAACATTTTCAGGTTCCCATGATTCTCATCTCACTCAATTCTTTGAAAGCTATGAAGCATTATTTACATTTTATTTAGATTTTTTTTATAAATGTGTAGCTTTGCTTTCACTTTGTATCTCATTTTCATTTTCTATGAACTAACTTTAAAAGCAGACTAGAGTGTAGTATTGTGATCATCATTTTGGAAAAAATACATTCCCCAAATTTGGTTATCAAATAACTTCCATACTGTTAGTTTTAACTTAGGAAAAAAATCAAATCAAATCAAAACAAAACAAAACAAAAACACAAAACCTTTAGCAGTTACCCAGAGTTTATAGGTCTATAGCAACTATGAATAAACTGCTAGAGGCAGTTTTTTTCCAGCAGAAATTCTGCTCTGCTCTATTTTTTTCCTTATTTTTTTTTCTAAACAAATGTCATAATTATAATCTTTTAATTAATTTGATACTCCATGCAGAGGATTCCTAAATGAAAGCAAGTAGCTGTTTTTGCCATGGTGCCCAGAAGGATGCCTCTATTTTGCCAAAAAATGTTCTGTCACTAATGTGAAGCCTGTTGACAAACTGTTGTTTATATGTTGTCAATGTGATGCCAAGTCAATTGTTTCACTACGGGAATCCTGGCTTGGCCCCAGTGGCTGTCTAAATCTTTGTAGACACACAGATACTTCTAGGGAAATAAATTAAAGGTAAAACCCCCCTTTTCACTTTTATTTGGCTCTTAACTGAAATTTCATTTTTACTAGGAAAATAACTGACGATCAAATAACTTTACAAGAACTATAATTCTAAAACTTAGACATATGGCTGGCTTTTAATTCCTCTAGCTGTTAATTAAGAGGCTAATTGTACAAGATGGTTAGGTATATGTCAACTTTCAAATTTTACCTTTTTTTCCTGTTATTAAAAAAGTACTAAAGTAGGAGTTTTATTGGTCTTATTCATCCTCTAAATCAGTGGTTGTCAACTGTGGGGACAATTTTGCCCTACAGCAGGCATTTGGTGATGTCTGAAGACACTTTTTTTTGGTCACAATTAGGGAAAAGCTGATGGTATGTAGTAGATGGAGGCCAGATAGGTGCTGCTACACATTCCACAATGCACAGGACAGTGCCCTACAACAAAGAAAAATCTGGTCCAAATGTCAGTGGAGCCAAGTTTGAAAAATCCTGATCTAACTTAAAGGGTATAGATGTGTAGAGAAGAGCATTTAAAAGTTATAAAAATTCAGTAAGGGGATCGTGGTAAATTATAGTCCATGGGGTCTGAAAGAGCTGGACAAGACTGAGCAACTAACACATTGGGGCGTCCCTGGTGGCTCAGACCGTAAAGAAGCTGCTTGCAATGCAGGAGACTAAGGTTGATCCCTGGATTAGGATGATCCCCTGGAGAAGGGAATGGCTACCCACTCCAGTATTGTTGCCTAGAAAATTCCATAGAGAGAGGAGCCTGGCTGGCTATAGGCCATGGGGTTGCAAACAGTCCGTTTTTTTTTAAACACTTTCACTGTTTTTGTTTTTTCTCCCCCATAAAGGTTAGAGAAAGTATATAATTATTATTGCGAGAAATGTAAGCAGGGCACTATAGGAACAGGAATAAGTTCCATATTAGCAGAAAAAAAAAAAACAAAATAGGGGAGGATAAAAAAAAGTACAATCAGTTCACAAACAGAAATAAAAAGTAGGGAGAGGTATGAAGGAAAAAGCAAAGAAAGGCAATATAAACAAAACCCAAAATTATGAGTCTGGAAATAATCTTTAATACATCACTAATAGAAATATATGTAAAGGAGATGAGTAAAATGACAGTAAAAGAGTAGATATCAATATACTTTAATATATAAGAAATACATAGAGAAAATGGCACATACCATTAAAAATGTAAAGATAGCAAATACTGGCCCAAACAACGCCATTGTAGTGAAATCTGTATTGGATAATGCAGGGTTTTGAGACAAAACTGTTATTCAATTGAGAAATATTACTCATAGCTAAAAGTAACAGTTCACCAAGATGATATAAAAATATGACTGTATTCAGCTAATCAAATCACCTTGAAATATATAGCAGTAATACTGATAAGATTACAAAAGGAATTGGGCAAATCCACAAGCATAATAGTCCAAAGCTTGTCCATGTCTAAAAAGGGTAGATCAATCAGATTCCAAGTCAACAGAATATAGACAGTTTATAAGGTTGTTTAGATATCTGTCTAGTTCAGTTCAGTCACTCAGACATGTCCAACATGTCCAACTCATGTCCATTGAGTTGGTGATGCCATCCAACCATTTCATTCTCTGTTGACATCTGTGATTTATCTTAAACTACTTCAGCATACACAATTCAGTATAAATGGGTGTGTTCATCAAGATATATACCACAGGGCTTAAATTAGCCATTTTATCAGAAATGCAAGCTCCATTGGTGGTTACAGACATTTAGACTAAAACCCACATTCCAAAAGTGGCTACTAAAAGTGCTTCATCTATCTTTAACTCCCATCAACACCTGAGTCTTGGCTAATTATTTTAATTAATATTAGAAATGAATTTCCATTGGTGAAAGTCTTGCTTTCACCAATTTCCGTTGGTGAAAGCATTGTAGATATTGAAAGTGGGTTCTCATTGATGAAATTAGTGGCATTTGACATAGATGGATTGGCTAGAATTTTGCATACTCACAAGCAGGATATGAAAGTCTACCCAACACTACAACCCACCCCTTAGGGAAAGCACCCAAGACTAGATACTTCAACTATAAGGTAGGGTTGGCTGAATTCCACCTTGAATATTGTCCAATTTGCTTCAAGTGAAACTTTCACACAAGGTATTTTTTCTGAAGATAACAGAGCAGGGATTTCAAGATACTTATGAAATAATTGGTATGTAGACATGATTGCTACTAATCATCTGTATTAATCAAATAATCCAATTGAAGTTACTGAAGTCCATCTAGTCCAGGTTATGGTTTTTCCAGTAGTCATGTGAGAGTTGGACTACAAAGAAAGCTGAGCGCTAAAGAATTGATGCTTTTGAACTGTGGTATTGGAGAAGACTCTTGAGAGTCCATTGGACTGCAAGGAGATCCAACCACTCCATCCTAAAGGAAATCAAAAATATTCATTGGAAAGACTGATGTTGAAGTTGAAACTCCAATACTTTGACCACCTGATGCGAAGAGCTGACTCATTTGAAAAGACCCTGATGCTAGGAAAGGTTGAAGACAGGAGGAGAAGGGGATGACAGAACATGAGATGGTTGGATGGCATCACTGACTCAATGGACATGAGTTTGAGTAAACGCTAGGACTTGGTGATGGACAGGGAGACCTGGCGTGCTGTAGTCCATGGGGTTGCAAAGAGTCGGACATGACTGAGCGGCTGAACTGAACTGAGATCTACAAAAATGAGCCTGAGTCAAGTATAACCAAATCATCAAGGGTAGTGAACAAAAATATTTAAGTTGGATTTATCCTGGCCACAACAAATAATGAGTGTATACGTTTTAAGGCACGTAAATATTTATAAAAGTCAGTGACAACCTATTAACTTACAAAGTAATTCTCAAGAGATTTCAAGGAATTAATTACTTACAGGTCAAATTTCTTACTGAATTATAATTGTAAAATAAATCAACATGAAAATAAACATTAAAAAATTAGAGAAAACCTTTCTAACATTAACACTAAGAAACAATAGAAATGAGAATGAAATAATATTTAAAGCAGAATGATAAAACATCTGTATATCAAAACTTGACGCTTATGGAATAGTTATAGATAGATTCATATACTTTCATATGGTAAAAGTATAAAAATGTGGGCTAGATAAAGATCAGATTTATTGTCATGGTTCTTATAGAGACAGAGAAAGAAATCAAATTAGAGTAAAAGTATTGGGAGAATCTATTTTATTTTATTTTATTTATTTATTTTTTAAAATTTTAAATTCTTTAATTCTTACATGCGTTCCCAAACATGAACCCCCCTCCCACCTCCCTCCCCATAACATCTCTCTGGGTCATCCCCATGCACCAGCCCCAAGCATGCTGTATCCTGCGTCAGACATAGACTGGCGATTCAATTCTTACATGATAGTATACATGTTAGAATGCCATTCTCCCAAATCATCCCACCCTCTCCCTCTCCCTCTGAGTCCAAAAGTCCCTTATACACATCTGTGTCTTTTTTCCTGTCTTGCATACAGGGTCGTCATTGCCATCTTCCTAAATTCCATATATATGTGTTAGTATACTGTATTGGTGTTTTTCTTTCTGGCTTACTTCACTCTGTATAATTGGCTCCAGTTTCATCCATCTCATCAGAACTGATTCAAATGAATTCTTTTTAACCGCTGAGTAATACTCCATTGTGTATATGTACCACAGCTTTCTTATCCATTCATCTGCTGATGGACATCTAGGTTGCTTCCATGTCCTGGCTATTATAAACAGTGCTGCGATGAACATTGGGGTACATGTGTCTCTTTCAATTCTGGTTTCCTCGGTGTGTATGCCCAGCAGTGGGATTGCTGGGTCATAAGGTAGTTCTATTTGCAATTTTTAAAGGAATCTCCACACTGTTCTCCATAGTGGCTGTACTAGTTTGCATTCCCACCAACAGTGTAGGAGGGTTCCCTTTTCTCCACACCCTCTCCAGCATTTATTGCTTGCAGATTTTTGGATCGCAGACATTCTGACTGGTGTGAAGTGGTACCTCATTGTGGTTTTGATTTGCATTTCTCTAATAATGAGTGATGTTGAGCATCTTTTCATGTATTTGTTAGCCATCTGTATGTCTTCTTTGGAGAAATGTCTATTTAGTTCTTTGGCCCATTTTTTGATTGGGTCGTTTATTTTTCTGGAATTGAGCTGCATAAGTTGCTTGAATATTTTTGAGATTAGTTGTTTGTCAGTTGCTTCATTTGCTATTATTTTGGGAGAATCTTCTTTATCTGTAAGTTATTATTTCTTAAACAGATAGAAAAAGAAAGTAAAGGAGGGATCATATATGTTTTTAAAATGTTGCCCTTTGTTTACTTTGAGTGGGATATTCTTTAGTATCTTTTGTGTTTATCTTCAAGGTCTCCAAATGGTAAAGTATATTAAAGTATTATTTCAAGGTAGGGCTATTTAAATATCTCAATCAAGCAATAAACTCTAATGGAAGAAGTATTGCAAATTAAGGTAACACTGTATTTTTATGACACATATGTATTTCTTCCAAAAGTTCATCTTTCTGCCCCATACTGAGGTTTATTAGAAATTTGTTGCATTGTTTTTTTTTTTTAAATATTGAGGCTTATGACCACCTTTATTGAATTGTCATATTAAGAAATTCACTATAATCAGACTAAATTTTCCTAAATTTCTCAAATAGAAATCTACTAAAAATTCAACTTTTTACTGTTTCTCAGGTAGAATATAATTGACCCATATAGGAAATATCCAGGACAGAAATAAATATATTTACATAATACTTTCATTCTGACAAAAGGCCTATAGAAATGACTTAGATTACGCATTTGACTTTTTCCATGAATTTGTAGTTTATAAGATAATATAAATTAAATTTTTGTTATGCTCTATTTTTTTTAATTATTATTATTTTCATTTATTATTATCATATTTTTACCTTTACAATACTGTATGGGTTTTGCCATATATTGACATGATTATTATTATATATATATTTTTTACTTTACAATATTGTATTGGTTTTGCCACACATCAATATGAAACTGCCACGGTTGTATATGTGTTCCCAATCCCGAACCCTCCTCCCACCTTCCCCCCGCACCATCCCTCTGGGTCATCCCAGTACACCAGCCCCAAGCATCCTGCATAGAGCCTAGACTGGCGATTCATTTCTTATATGATATTATACATGTTTCAATGCCATTCTCCCAAATCATCCCACCGTCTCCCTCTCCCACAGAGTCCAAAAGACCATTCTATACATCTGTGTCTCTTTTGCTGTCTCGCATACAGGGCTATCATTACCATCTTTCTAAATTCCATATATATGTGTTAGTACACTGTATTGGTGTTTTTCTTTCTGGCTTACTTCACTCTGCATAATCGGCTTCAGTTTCATTCACCTCATTAGAACTGATTCAAATGTATTCTTTTTAATGGCTGAGTAATACTCCATTGTGTATATGTGCCACAGCTTTCTTATCCATTCATCTGCTAATGGACATCTAGGTTGCTTCCATGTCCTGGCTATTATAAACAGTGCTGTGATGAACATTGGGGTACATGTGTCTCTTTCAATTCTGGTTATGCTCTTAAAATGGAAGTTTTCTATAAAATGTTTTCAAATCTCAAACATTATCCGTAAGTTCAATATTTAGTATTCCCTTTCCAATATTCTTAGTTTTTAATGTTAATTAAAAATAATATTAACTAACATTTTAAAATGTTTACCATATGCCAGGTAGTATTCTAGTCATACACACACACAAATACACACACACATATACATGTACACATATACATGTATCTATGTATACATATATTAATTTAACTAAATAAATGATTCCTTGAATCACCATATGGCAACTAACACATATATATGGAATTTAGTGAATTTAGTGATTTGTTGTGTGTATGCTTATTAGACAAACACCTTCAGCCAGTATATGTAACCTTATTTCTATATGCATTCTGAATGTCTTCACAAATATATCTTGCTCCACAGAGGTACAGGCCACTGGTTGGAAGTCATTGCTCTAAAAGGTATCCTTAAAGCACAAAACAGAATTAATGTAAACTCCTGAGGGAAACAGAGCATCTTTTATTTATTTCCAAACAGATAATGACAATTTGTTAGACAATATATATCTTAAGCATCATGCTCTCCTTTTAAAAATTATGGTTTAGGATGGTACCAGAAGAGTCATCAGTATTTATCAAAATAATGAAAATTAAATTAATACTTGCATTTGGAGAAAATGAGAATTCAGTAACAAAATATTTCTCTTGAGAAAATATGATGGGTGTGGATAACTAAACCATATCTGTTTTGAACTGAATATTTTTAGTATCTCATTTTTCCATTCAACAAAGTTGCATTGAAGGCATACTGTTTATTATCATGGGTTATAGAATAGATCCACATTTTACATGTTCCATTTGGACTTTCTTAAATATTAAGATTATTCAAAAAATAATACAATGTGAGCCAGTAGAAGGCAGCATTTTATTTACCCTCCCCTATGGAAGATGTGGTGAGAAATTATGTAAGCTAAAAAAGTGACTAGTCCTTCTCTTGAGCAAACCAGGTTTGGTTGGTTAGTTCTCCATGAAAATTGTTAATATATTTCCTTAATATAGAAGGAAAAGGATAAACACAGAAGCTATTAGATCTTCAAAGGAATCCATAGTTAATTTACAATTTGTGGTATCAGAGACATTTTATGGAGGGAAGTTTACTTCAGAGGCAATAATCCATTTACCTCTGCTCCTTATGAGACTATTATAATGCTGTAAGAGCTTGCTAATGATGCTTCTAAATAAAATTAATAATTTATAGTTACTTTATAAATATTCATCTTTTTATACTTTAGTTCAAGACCATCAATTTTCACTATCAACTGTAATTTTGATTCACTCTATTTTTTCCTCAAAATATTCTCTAGAATTTGATTTTAAAGTAGTTTCTACTGCTGTATCTTTCTGCACACACATTTATACTTTATACATATTTATTATTTTCATTCATATAATTATAATTGCTATATGGACTTATGTAACTGGCAAATATATTTTTCATATTAATTAAGAGTATGGAAATTCAGTATTCTTATTTGAAAGGGAAAATTGAAGAAAGCTAATATATAATAAGAGTATATGATTTCAAGATTTTATTGAGCATATTTATTTTTAAATGCTTTTAAAAATAATGATGTGACTGATTAGCTAAATTAGTTAAAATATAGCTGTGATAGGAAAAATCACCGGTGAAATTGTATTGTATCCTCTGTATGAGCCATAATGCTACCCTTAGTCATGTGTCCTTTAAATTGCTGCTGTACTCCCCAGGCTAGAGTGGGAGGTAAGGAAGTAGAGTGTCAAAGGAAAAAAATTAAATTAGAGTGTTTCCTATCTTTCCTCAATGCATCTTTCCCCAGTCTGACTTTTCTTTATCCTTTACCCTGAAGGAGAGTTTTTGCTAGCCCAATTTCCAGATCTTCTATGATGCAGATTAGGAAAGTTGGATTCAGAGTCAGATCTAGAAATCTGAGGAGAAGGGTGAGAGATTAGAGGGAGGGGCTGAAACAATCTATGTAGTGAGGGTGGGAATGATAACAGAAAATGCTGTATTGGATGGAGGTGAGGGTAGAACCCTTGAAATACCTGCAGCTCCCCAAATCTGGGGAGAGACATGGCCATTCAGGTACATGAGGATTAAATATCCCCAAAGAGAATTAACTGAAAGAAGCTTTCACCAAGACACATTATAATTAACCTCTCAAAAATTAAAAATGAGAATTCTGAAAACAGCAAGAGAAAAATTTTGTAAAGTCATCAATGTAAAGGAATTTGATAAAGCCATCAGCAGATTTCTCAGCAGACACCCGGCAGATCAGGAGAGAGTAGGATCATATTTTCAAAAAGCTCAAAGAAAAAGCTTCCAATCAAGAATACTTTACCTAGCAAAGTATTCCTTCAGAAATGAGAGAGGAAGACTTTCCAAGACAAACCAAGGATAAGGAACTGTATCATCATAATTCCTTCTTTAAAGAAATGCTAAAGGGAGTTCCTCCAGCTTAAACAAAAGACATTAATTAGTAACAAAAAGCTTTGAAAGTATAAAATTCTTTGGTAAAGGTGAACTCAGTTCAGTTCAGTCACTCAGTCGTGTCCCACTCTTTGTGAACCGTGAATTGCAACACGCCAGGCCTCCCTGTCCATCACCATCTCCCAGAGTTCACTCAGACTCATGTCCATCGAGTCCATAATGCCATCCAGCCATCTCATCCCCTGTCGACCCCTTTTTCTCCTGCCACCAATCCCTCCCAGCATCAGACTCTTTTCCGATGAGTCAACTCTTCTCATGAGGTGGCCAAAGTACTGGAGTTTCAGCTTTAGCATCATTCCTTCCAAAGAAATCCCAGGGTTGATCTTCAGAATGGACTGGTTGGATCTCCTTGCAGTCCAAGGGACTCTCAAGGGTCTTCTCCAACACCACAGTTCAAAAGCATCAATCCCACGGTGCTCAGCCTTCTTCACAGTCCAACTCTCACATCCATACATGACCACTGGAAAAACCATAGCCTTGACTAGACGGACCTTAGTCGGCAAAGTAATGTCTCTGCTTTTGAATATGCTATCTAGGTTGGTCATAACTTTTCTTCCAAGGAGTAAGCGTCTTTTAATTTCATGGCTGCAGTCACCATCTGCAGTGATTTTGGAGCCCAAAGAAATAAAGTCTGACACTGTTTCCACTGTTTCCCCATCTATTTCCCATGAAGTGATGGGACCAGAGGCCATGATCTTCATTTTCTGAATGTTGAGCTTTAGGCCAACTTTTTCACTCTCCTCTTTCACTTCTATCAAGAGGCTTTTTAGTTCCTCTTCACTTTCTGCCATAAGGGTGGTGTCATCTGGATATCTGAGGTTATTGATATTTCTCCAGGCAATCTTGATTCCAGCTTGTGCTTCTTCCAGTTCAGCATTTCTCATGATGTACTCGGCATAGAAGTTAAATAAGCAGGGTGACAATATACAGCCTTGACGTACTCCTTTTCCTATTTGGAACCAGTCTGTTGTTCCATGTCCAGTTCTAACTGTTGCTTCCTGACCTGCATACAAATTTCTCAAGAGGCAGGTTAGGTGGTCTGGTATTCTCATCTCTTTCAGAATTTTCCACAGTTTATTGTGATCCACACAGTCAAAGGCTTTGGCATAGTCAATAAAGCAGAAATAGATGTTTTTCTGGAGCTCTCTTCCTTTTTCCATGATCCAGCTGATGTTGGCAATTTGATCTCTGGTTCCTCTGCCTTTTCTAAAACCAGCTTGAACATCAGGGAATTCATGGTTCACGTATTGCTGAAGCCTGGCTTGGAGAATTTTGAGCATTACTTTACTAGCATGTGAGATGAGTGCAATTGTGCAGTAGTTTGAGCATTCTTTGGCATTGCCTTTCTTTGGGATTAGAATGAAAACTGACCTTTTCCAGTCCTGTGGCCACTGCTGAGTTTTCCAAATTTGCTGGCATATTGACTGCAGCACTTTCACAGCGTCATCTTTCAGGATTTGAAACAGCTCAACTGGAATTTCATCACCTCCACTAGCTTTGTTTGTAGTGATGCTTTCTAAGGCCCACTTGACTTCACATTCCAGGATGTCTGGCTCTAGATTAGTGATCACATCATCATGATTATCTGGGTCGTGAAGATCTTTTTTGTACAGTTTCCGTGTATTCCTGCCACCTCTTCTTAATATCTTCTGCTTCTGTTAGGTCCATACCATTTCTATCCTTTATCGAGCCCATCTTTGCATGAAATGTTCCCTTGGTATCTCTAATTTTCTTGACGAGATCTCTAGTCTTTCCCATTCTGTTGTTTTCCTCTATTTCTTTGCATTGATCACTGAAGAAGGCTTTCTTATCTCTTCTTGCTATTCTTTGGAGCTCTGCATTCAAATGCTTATATCTTTCCTTTTCTCCTTTGCTTTTCACCTCTCTTCTTTTCACAGCTATTTGTAAGGCCTCCCCATACAGCCATTTTGCTTTTTTGCATTTCTTTTCCATGTGGATGGTCTTGATCCCTGTCTCCTGTACAATGTCACGAATGTTGTTGGAAGAGGGTGTTTGCTAGGACCAGTGTGTTTTTTTGGAAAAACTCTATTAGTCTCTGCCCTGCTTCATTCCGCATTCCCAGGTCAAATTTGCCTGTTACTCCAGGTGTTTCTTGACTTCCTACTTTTGCATTCCAGTCCCTTATAATGAAAAGGACATCTTTTTGGGGTGTTAGTTCTAAAAGGTCTTGTAGGTCTTCATAAAACCGTTCAACTTCAGTTTCTTCGGCGTTACTGGTTGGGGCATAGACTTGGATAACTGTGATATTGAATGGTTTGCCTTGGAGATGAACAGAGATCATGCTGTCATTTTGAGATTGCATCCAAGTACTGCATTTCGGACTCTTTTGTTGACCATGATGGCTACTCCATTTCTTCTGAGGGACTCCTGCCCGCAGTAGTAGATATAATGGTCATCTGAGTTAAATTCACCCATTCCAATCCATTTTAGTTAGCTGATTCCTAGAATGTCGACGTTCACCCTTGCCATCTCTTGTTTGACCACTTCCAATTTGCCTTGATTCATGGACCTCACATTCCAGGTTCCTATGCAATATTGCTCTTTACAGCATTGGATCTTGCTTCTATCACCAGTCACATCCACAGCGGGGTATTGTTTTTGCTTTGGCTCAGTCCCTTCATTCTTTCTGGAGTTATCTCTCCACTGATCTCCATTAGCATATTGGGCACCTAATGACCTAGGGAATTCCTCTTTCAGTAGCCTATCATTTTGCCTTTTCATACTGTTCATGGGGTTCTCAAGGCAAGAATACTGAAGTGGCTTGCCATTCCCTTCTCCAGTGGACCACATTCTGTCAGATCTCTCCACCATGACCCACCCGTCTTGGGTTGCCCCGCAGGCATGGCTTGGTTTCATTGAGTTAGACAAGGCTGTGGTCCAAGTGTGATTAGATTGACTAGTTTTCTGTGAGTATGGTTTCAGTGTGTCTGCCCTCTGATGCCCTCTTGCAACACCTACCATCTTACTTGGGTTTCTCTTACCTTGGGCGTGGGGTATATCTTCACGGCTGCTCCAGCAAAGCACAGCCCCTGCTCCTTACCTTGGACGAGGGGTATCTCCTTACCACTGCCGTTCCTGACCTTCAACGTGGGATAGCTCCTCTAGCCCCTCCTGTTCCTGCTCAGCCACAGCTCCTCGGGTTGCTCCTCCCGGCCACTGGCCCTGGCCTCAGGCTCGGGGTGGCTCCTCAGGGTCACTGCCCTTCAAAATACTGTAATATTACCATTGTGGTGTGTACAACACTTTGAACTCTAGCCTATAGGTTAAAAAGCAAAAATGTTAAAAATAACTATATATAGTGACTATAGTGAAGTCGCTCAGTCGTGTCCAACTCTTTGCGACCCCGTGGACTGTAGCCTACCAGGCTCCTCTGTCTGTGGGATTTTCCAGGCAATAGGCCTGAAGTGGATTGTCATTTCCTTCTCCAGGGGATCTACCCAACCCAGGGATAGAACCCAGCTGTAACATTTTGTTGATGGATGCATAGCACAAAAATATATAAATTCTGACAACAACCTAAAATGTGAAAGAGAGCAAGTAAATATGTAGAATTTTCATGCAACTGAAGCTGAATAGTTATTAACTTAAAATAGACCATTATATAACTGTAAGATATATTATGAAAACCTCATGGTAATCACAAAGAAAAAGTTTATAATAGATACACAAATAATGAAAAGAAAAAAACCAAATCATGCCACTACAAAATATCAATTGAAAAAGAAAGACAGCAAGAAAGGAAGCTTTTTAATTCATGTAATCATGCCTATTTATTTTAGCTTTTGTTGCCTGTGCTTTCGGTGTCTTATACAAAAATTCATTACCAAACAATTTCATGGAGCTTTTCCCCATGCTTTCTTTTGGGAGTTTTGTTTTCAGGTACTACACTTAAGTCTTTAATACACTTCAAATTAATATTTTGAATGGTGCAAAATAAGGATACCATTTCATTTTTGTATATGTATATGAAGCTTTCCCTACACCATTTATTGAAGAATGTCCTATCCCTTTGGTACTCCTGTCAAAGATTAGATTCTCTTCCCTTGGTCTATGCACTTGTTTTCATATCAGTACCATACAGTTTTGATTACTGTAGGTTTGTGATATTGTTTGAAATCAGAAAATGTGGTGCCTCTAATTTTCTTCTTCTTTCTTAGACTCCATTGGCTCCTTGGGGTGTTTTGTAATTCCACACAAATTTTAGGCTGATTTATTTTAATTCTGTTCTATAAAAAATGCCATTGGACTTTTGATACGGATTGCACTGAATATGTAAATTGCTTTGGGTTGTATGGATATTTTCATAATGTTAATTCTTCCAACCCAAACACACAATATATATTTATGTTTATTTGTGTCTTCGGTTACTTTCACCAGTGTGAAAGTGTGTAGTTTTCAGTGCACAGATTTTCTACCTCCTCAGTTATATTTATTTTTAAGAATTTAGTTGTTTTCAATGCTATTGTAAACAAGATTTCTTTCTTAATTTCTCTTTCAGATAGTCTGTTAGTGTATAGAAATGCAAATGATTTTAATGTTAATTTTGTATCCTGCAACTATACTGAATTCATTTACTAATTCTAATAGTTATTTTGTGAAGTTTTTAGGACTTTTTGTATATGAAATTTCTTTTTCTGTTTTGGTAAATCATAGAAAAAGAACAAA
The DNA here is from genome assembly GCF_016772045.2 of Ovis aries. NCBI lineage: Eukaryota > Metazoa > Chordata > Mammalia > Artiodactyla > Bovidae > Ovis > Ovis aries. The sequence continues at coordinate 38,986,398 of NC_056061.1, read as the reverse complement.
TAATCTAATTTTAAAATGTAACAAAAGCCTGAATGAACTTTTTTTCTAAAAAAAGTCATACAAATAACCTATAGATACTTTGAAAAGTGCTTAACGTCATCAGAGCTATGCAAATTAAAAGTACAATGATGGATTATCTCACACCTGTTCAGTTCAGTTCAGTCGCTCAGTCGTGTCCGACTCTTTGTGACCCCATGAATCACAGCATGCCAGTCCTCCCTGTCCATCACCAGCTCCTGGAGTTCACTCAGACTCACGTCCATCGAGTCAGTGATGCCATCCAGCCATCTCATCCTCGGTCGTCCCCTTCTCCTCCTACCTCCAATCCCTCCAGCATCAGAGTCCTTTCCAATGAGTCAACTTTTCGCATGAGGTGGCCAAACTACTGGAGTTTCAGCTTCAGCATCATTCCTTCCAAAAGAAATCCCAGGGCTGATCTCCTTCAGAATGGACTGGTTGAATCTCCTTGCAGTCCAAGGGACTCTCAAGAGTCTTCTCCAACACCACAGTTCAAAAGCATCAATCCTTTGGCACTCAGCCTTCTTCACAGTCCAACTCTCACATCCATACATGACCACTGGAAAAGCCATAGCTTTGACTAGCCGGACCTTAGTTGGCAAAATAATGTCTCTGCTTTTCAATATGCTGTCTAGGTTGGTCACAACTTTTCTTCCACACCTGTTAGGAAAGCTGTTATAAAGAAGATAAGAGATTCATCAGTACCATCTTTCTAGATTCCATACAGATTCATTAATATGCAATATTTGTCTTTCTCTTTCTGACTTCTGCTGCTGCTGCTGCTGCTGCTAAGTCGCTTCAGTTATATCCAACTTTGTGCGACCCCATAGATGGCAGCCTACCAGGCTCCCCCATCCCTGGGATTCTTTAGACAAGAATACTGGAGTGGGTTTCCATTTCCTTCTCCAAAGCATGAAAGTGGAAAGTGAAAGTGAAGTCTCTCAGTTATGTCCAGCTCTTCACTACCCCACAGACTGCAGCCTACCAGGCTCCTCTGTCCATGGGATTCTCCAGGCAAGAGTACTGGAGTGGGTTGCCATTGCCTTTTCCACTGACTTACTTCACTCTGTATAATAGTCTCTAGTTCATCCATCTCATTAGAACTGACTCAAATTCATTCCTTTTCATAGTTGAGTAATATTCCATTGCATATATGTACCACACCTTCCCTAAGCATTCATCTGTTGATAGATATCTAGGTTAGGTTGCTTCCATGTCCTAACTATTGTAAAAAGTGCTGCCACACACTTTGGGGTACACATGTCTCTTTCAATTATGTTTTTCTCAAGGTAGTGGAATACCAGTAGTGGAGACACAGCCTGAGAACAGACCTTTGGACACAATGGGGGAAGGAAAGGGTGGGATGAATTGAGAGAATAGCATGGAAACATATACATTACCATATGTAAAACAGATAGCAAGTGGGAATCTGCTGAGCGACACAGGGAGCTCAATCCAGTACTCTTTGACAACCTAGAGGTGTGGGATGGGGTGGAGGTGGGAGGGAAGTTCAGGAGGAAGGGGACATATGTATACCTGTGTCTGATTCATGTTGATATATGCCAGAGGCCAGCACAGTATTGTAAAGCAAACATCCTCCAATTAAACAAAAGAGAAAAAAAAAAAGATGGGAGATAACAAATATCAACAAGGGTCTGGAGAAAAGGGAACCCTTGTGGGATGTTAGTGCAGCCACTGGAAAAGCATATGAAATTTCCTCAAAAAATTAAAAATTAAACTACCATATGATCCAACAATCCCACTTCTAAATATACATCTCCCCAAATAAGTACATATGTTTAAAAAATCTGTGAAATATTAATTATCCATAAAGAAAGTGAAAATCCTGCTATTTGCAACAACACAAGTGAACCTAGAAGGCATTATGTTAAGTGAAATGAGTGTCTGAAACACACACACACACCTGGAAATAAGAATTAACTACTGTTTCTGGAACCAACTGGCTCTGAGGGCAATAAAATGTAGTTTGGAAGGAACAATCCCTTCTGCCTCTGTTAGGGATTGAATTGCGTCCCCTGGAAAATTCATATGGTGAAGTACAGCCCTCATTACCATAGAATGGAACCTTATTTGGAAATAGGGTCATTGCAGATGTAATTAGTTAAGATGTCGTCATACTAGAGTTGGCCCCTGAATTCAATATGGTGATGGTGGTTTAGTCACTAAATTGTGACTTGTGTCCCCATGGACTGTGGCCTGCCAAGCTTCTCTGTCCATGGAATTTCCTAGGGAAGCATACTGGAGTGGGTTGCATTTCCTTCTCCAGGGGATCTTCTTGACCCAGGAATTGAACCCATGTCTCCTTCATTGAAGAAGGATTCTTTACCACTGAGCCACCAGGGATTCCTTAATCTATGTAACCTGACTCCTAATAAAAGGGAAATTTAAACATAGAAAGAACACAATGAAAGTGGGAGAACACCATGTGAAAATTAATGCAGAAATCAGAGCAATTCTTTGACATACCGAGAAATGCCAAAAATTGCCAGCAAACCACCAGCAGCTAGGAAGAGGCATGGAACAGATTCTCTCTCAGAGCCACTATAGAAGGAATCAACTTAGCTGACACTCTGATCTTGGACTTCTAGCCTCCAAAACCCCGAGAGAGTAAATTTATGTTGTTTAAGCCAAAACAGCAAACAAAATGATCATCATCAATAAATAGGATAAATGAGAAGGGTGTGCCACTTGATATAGAATGCAATTGGAAAAATATAATATCACATGTGACATTTCTGCTGAAAATACATAACTAATCTAACCATGAAGAAGCATTAGACTATCCCAAATTGGATGATATTCTTCAAAACAACTGGCTTGTGACAATCAAAAATGTCAAGATTACAAAAAAAAAAAAAAAAGAATGAAGAACTATACTAGACTAAAGGTGACTAATGAGACATGGCAACTAACACAATGCATGATTCTGAACCAGATCCTTTTGCTGTAAAACAATTGGTGAAAGTTCAAGGGGGTCTGAGGAATAGATGGTAGTAATATATCAGTGTTAATTTCCTGACTATATTGCAGTTATGTAAAAGAATGTACTCATTTATAAGAAATAAATACTGTTTCAGAGGTAATGGGGCATCAGGCTGACAGGTTACTCTCAAATGTTTCAAAAAAATATTGTACTATGCTTGCAATGTTTTGTAACTTGGAGATTGTTTCAAATTAAAGTTATTTTAAAAGTTGCTTAAAAACATACAAATCGTGAGAGACTAAGCTTTTGGGTTTGCTTGTTTTAGCTCTGTTGCTATGTGTGAATTAGGATTAGATCCTTTTCAAAGTTGTTTGAAAGATACAAAGATTAAACTTTTGTTTCAATTACTATTTGGTGGTTTGACTCTGTTTTTGTGAGTATGACTTAATTAATTGACTGAGCCATATAGGCTCAAATTTATTTGGGTTATAGGTGAAATCATGCATAAGTGGCTAATGTAGATTGTAATACTGTTTGCACAGACACCACTTAAATTATGTATGTAAGTGATTATAAATAAGTATAAGTTATTATATACAGTAACAGAATTTGTATATTGACATACAACTTTTTGTATAATGATGTGGTTAAAAAAGGATTAAAGTTTACAGTTTAGTTATATTAGTAGAGAGTCAAATTTGAATCTGTACAGTCACATAATAATAGAAAAACACCTCCCTGCAGTAATTTATGAAATTTTTTCATATTTTGGCCCCACAAACTATAGGTTTATTTGTGTTTGATATATAGAACTACAACATCAGTTACATTGCTGTGTATAACAGGTATTAATGTTGTTGTAGTAATTCTATCTTTGAATGTAGGGATTGAGTTATAGTTTTTAAAGTTTTATCTCTAAAAGCTATAATCTTATTTACTATTTTCAATTTTACTGAAGTTTTAGTATACAACTTTGTAATAACATAGTGCATTGAAAATTGCTTTTAGTGGAAGTTACAATAAACATATCTGGGGAATATTTTAAAGCTAAGTTTTGTTTACTCTTACTCAAAATAGGTACTATATGGAGAGAAGATATTAGAAAATTGTTACCTAAAGCCATATATTTGCAAAGTTGTTCAAGTGCTGGTGGTTTACAATGGATTAATTCTTGGTCACTTTTCCTTTCAAATAAATATGTCAGATGTCACATTATTAGACAGGAAAATGAGGTAACAGCTCAAAGAGAGCTGTTATAAATACTGTTATTATTTATAGAGATAAGTAATAGGGAGGTTTTCAAAGAAACCTTTAGAAACTCTATTAGTTCAAAGCTCTATTAAAAGCAAAGTGGTTTTGACTAGGGGAGGCCAACAAATGACTATCCAAAGGCAAAATTGTGTTTTCACAATGATCAATTCAATAAAGCATCAGCTCAGGCAGTCAAGCACTCAATTGAACACTTTGTAGTAAAATCTCTACAATGCATTGACAAAACCATACACTTTGTTTTATTTAATCCCCAATTTACAAGATACCAATTGAAATAGTTCATCTAATTTTTTCCAGAAATTACTATTATAGATTAAAATCACATAGCCCCTTAATTTAAGAGAACTCTCTAACTATTAAATTGTACCATCAGCATGACAAACATCACTACAACTTGTGAAGCAGACACTATATGCTTATGATTCATGGCACTGTCAATACTTAATCATAAACCCTATGGACCAATTTAATAAACTCAGTGTACTTGAAAGTGAAAATCTCTATTTCATATTTTAAGATACATCTACTTTTTTGTTATCCTTTGCCTCTAGATGCAAGCATCATACCATAAGACATGAAGAATTTGTAAAGGATATAACTGGGTGCAGCATTTTTCCACAGTAGTAAGTCATTTTAACAAACCACTGCTAACTTACAACTGTCAATCAATAGACTGATTTGAACTGATGTTTAAAATCTTTATCAGATTCTTATGCATAAAAATGTCATATCCCCTTACTAGTAATGCAAAGTTTTTATATATTTTATTAAACTTTCCTTGACCTTCTTGTATAAGCTTTCCTTGACTGTCTTGCGTATCTCTCTAATTTCATTGCAATTTCTCTAAAGAAAACAATCCTGAGTATTGTTTGAGAAACATATACTGTAGTTTGTGTAGGTTTTTAATATACATAGCTTAATGTCCCAAAGCAGTGTCAAAAGGGTTTTGAAATTTGTTAAATTAGGTCATCATTAAATACTTGGATTTTTAAGTTTGTACAAGAAAACATGGTTATAACACAGCCTTTATAAAATATGCCAAACATTAATCTCAATTCTATCCGTAAGACGGAGAAGGCAACGGCAACCCATTCCAGTATTCTTGCCTGGAGAATCCCAGGGACGGGGGAGCCTTGTGGGCTGCGGTCTATGGGATCGCACAGAGGTGGACACAACTGCAGCGACTTAGCAGCAGCAGCAGCAGCTATCTGTAGGAAATATGCAAATTTTATTGTTCTGAAAGCAGGTAAAGTTCAAAAGTTTTCTAGAACATAATTATAATTCAAGGCTCTCTCTCTCGAGTCAACTCAAAAGGAATCTTGCTTTGTATTGCTTAAGTGACTTCCTTAATATGGATCTCGTAATCTGATTGGCATAGTCAAATCATCCTATAAGGGGATTATCATTTGACCAGGAAAACAACTTTTAAGAACTGCATGCTTCATAAAATACCCAGAAAATGGATGTAAGTTTCCAATAGCCTTCTGACTCTGCCTTCCTTTATAGTTTCATCTGAAGCTATGCACCTACCTGCAGTTTCTAACATACCCAATCAGCTACCTCCTCTTTCTAAGACAGCTTTTATTCTATTTGGTTGTCTTTTCAATAACCTCTGATATGCAGATGATACCACCCTTATGGCAGAAAGTGAAGAAGAACTAAAGAGCCTATTGATGAAAGAGAAAGAGGAGAGTGAAAAAGTTGGCTTAAAGCTCAGCATTAGGAAAACTAAGATCATGGCATCTGGTCCCATCACTTCATGGCAAATAGAAGGACAAACAGTGGAAACAGTGGCAGACTTTATTTTGTTGGGCTCCGAAATCACTTGCAGATGGTGACTGACAGCAATGAAATTAAAAGACGCCTACTCCTTGGAACAAAAGTTATTACCAATCTAGATAGCATATTAAGAAGCAGAGACATTACTTTGCCAACAAATGTCCGTCTAGTCAAGGCTATGGTTTTTCCAATAGTCATGTATGGATGTGACAGTTGGACTACAAAGAAAGCTGAACGCCAAAGAATTGATGCTTTTGAACTGTGGTGTTGGAGAAGACTCTTGAGAGTCCCTTGGACTGCAAGGAGATCCAACCAGTCCATCCTAAAGGAGATCAGTCCTGGGTGTTCATTGGAAGGACTGATGTTGAAGCTGAAACTCCAATATTTTTTCCACCTGATGTGAAGAGCTGACTTATTTGAAAAGACCCAGATTTTGGGAAAGATTGAAGGCAGGAGGAGAAGGGGATGACAGAGGATGAGATGGTTAGATGGCATCACCAACTCAATGGACATGAGTTTGGGCAAATTCCAGGAGTTGGTGACAGACAGGGAGGCCTGGTGTGCTGCAGTTCATGGGGTGGCAAAGAGTTGGACACAACTGAGCGACTGAACTGAGCTAAACTGTCTTTTCACCAAAAATGTCCTCCGTCATTCTCTTCCATTGAAGCAAAACCTATACAACTTTTGAGGTACACTTCATGCTGCACATTCTCGGGGAAGCCCAAGCTGTCCCCCCAGATCCTCAAGGACCTTCATCTCCTCTGGGACCTGTGTAGTCTATTGTCTACGTCAGTCACTTCACAGTTACCAAAGGAGCCTGAATGTTTAGCTATGTTAGGCTTAACCAACCAAATGGTAATTTCTTTGAAGACAAAGATTATGACTCATGACTTCTTTATATCTTTGATAGCCCTTAATTCAGAATTGTGCACAAGCCAGTCATGAATTTTTAAACCTAGAAATTATCTTAGGAAAATCTCAACTGTTTTAGTCAGTCAGTAGACCTAGATCTGAAAGGTTAAATGCTGAAAAAAATATTTGGTGATTAATAAATGCTGGATTTACTCTTGAGTGTAGGAAAGGATTTTTTTCCTCTCTTTTTAAAATATTCTCAAAGAACCATCTTTTTCACATTTGTGGATGCATCAGAATCAAGTAGAGGGCTTGTTAAGACACTGAGGGGCCTGAAGCCAGTGTTTGAGAGTCAGAAAGTCTGTAATGGGGCCTGAGGATCTGCCCTCCTAATGAATTCTTTGGTGATGCTGCTACTAAGGCCTGTGGATTACCTTTGGAGTAGCACTAAGGGAAGAGAAAACTATCATATGTAAATGTTACCTCAATTAAACTTTTTCTATTTTTGAAACAAAAATTTTAAAACTTTTATATTAAATTATCATCTTCTAAAACAATATCACATCAGTTTCTTTCAAATGCATTTAATTCACTTCTAAGAATTCCACTCTTATAATAATTCAGATTTATTAATTATCAAAGCAAAGATTTTAAAAAACTCTTTGTGTTAATTCTAGTCAAAATTAAGATCTTTTTTGGAAGGGACAACATGGCTGTCAATAAGGCAATCATCTATCTAAATTTAGCATTCTCACCTATATCAGAGCTGGCTAATTAGAATAAGTTTCTAGAAGGCAGTTTGGCAACATACAGTGAAAGCTTTAAAAATGTATATACCTTTTACTCCACATTCCAGCTTCAAGTGATATAACTTAAGAAAATTACAAGTCATCAAAGATGGAAATATTCTATATCTTGATGTGATTATAGTTGACCAAGTATATAAATTTGTCAAAACTCATCAAATCATATACATTTGGTATCAAATAGATACTTTTATGGAAATTATAAAATTTCCAGGGCTTCCCTTGTGGCTTAGATGGTACAGAATATCCCTGCATTGCAGGAGACCCAGCTTTGATCCCTGAGTTGGGAAGATCTCCTGGAGAAGGGAATGGCTTCCCACTCCAGTATTCATGGGTGGAGAATTACATGGACAGTGGAGCCTGTTGGGCTACAGTCTATAGGGTTGCAAAGAGTCGGATACGACTGAGTGACTAACACAGAAATGAACATGGAAATTATACCTCAATAAAGTTAATTTAAATTTTTCTGAAAAAATATCAGTGAGAAATTATTATCTTTTTAAAGCTGTGGTCAAGGTATTAGCCACTCAATCACTTACTGCAAAATAAAGTATGACACTGTTGAATAGGAAATTGAGTAACAGATACTTACCATGGCCTTTGTGGTAAGTGTTATAAGTATGTGGAGAAGTCAAGGGTTTAGAGTGTGTGTGTACCCAGAAAATGAGGAGCAGTCCTGCAGCCGCTTCTCGGGTTTTTAGTGCTAGAGAGTGCAAAGTCATTTTAAAGACTGACCTGTTGAAGTTTTCCTAGGGAGTCAGAGACCGTGGAGAAGTTGATATAACTTACAGAAAGGCACAATAGTCCAAAGACCCAAATTTTCAGCTTGGATTAGAGCCATTGACTAGAGTTCACTCCAAGGGTTGTGAGTTGAGTCTTAAGTGATATCATCCTGGGCTCATGTCCCTCAGAATGAGTGAAGTAAATAAAGAAAAGGGCAGGGCAGCGGTTGTCCTAACCAGCTTTCTGGGATCACAAACAGGCTTGTCACTTACTCTGCATCATCCTTCTGTTTTCTCACCTAGATTGTCAGCTCCTTGAAAGTACTCTCTCCTCCTTCGGTCCCCTGGAGCCCTGTTTTATGCCACACTGTTGAGGCTGCATATTGACAATAGTCGAATGGAAGGATTTCAATGTAGTTATTTTGAGCATATGCTAAACAACATATTTGGAAGATATTTCTAACGGTATAGAAATTATCCTTTAACAAAGCCTTTTAAATAGCATCTATTTTCTTCCTTAGCTGTGCTAACTCACTTTAGTTGTGTCCAACTCTTCAACCTGATGGACCATAGCTCCTCTGTCCATGGAATCTCCAGGCATGAATACTGGAGTGGGTTGCCTTTCCTCTTCCAGGGGATCTTCCTTACGCAGGGATCTGACTGCTTCTCTTATGTCTCCTGCATCGGCAGGCAAGTTCTTAACCACTAGCACCACCTGGGAAGCCATTGTCTTCCTAAGTGACTTACAAATTAGATTTTTGTAATTTTAAAAGTAAAACAGTGTTTTCCTCCCTCTATCCCAGGACTGCAGATACATGTGGTTTCTGAAACTTTTGCCGAGTCATATACTTTCATTAGCCATGGCGATCAACAAAAGCTTAGCTATAGGCTATGTTAAAGATACATGAGACAGAATATAAAATAGCCAGAATTTATTGTGTTACACAGTATTGCAAAATTAAGGCCGCTGCGGTTTTTTTAAAATCTAAACACATATAGCCTGACTGCAAAGATGCTTTGAGGGCAACTCTCTCAAATTTTTAGTTAAAACTGAAATGAAAATTGTTATCAATATATGGGTGAGATTGTCTGGGAAATGCCTGCATTCATGAGAATCTGCTAGTGTTCTTAATCATTAGTCCAGTAGAGCAGGGGCCATTAGTGTGATATGGCAGCTGTATCCTGTGCTACCATAGAAGCATCTACATGGAAAGAGCACTCAACTGCCTCTGTAAAATCTAAATCCTACTCATTACTTGACTTTTGTTGAAAACCTTTGCTTTAAGGTTGAAGATTGCAATTAAACTTCGTTGTTATTAACCTTAGCATTTTCCACTTTAACCCACCAATTCTTTGTCCGAGTTGCAGACATTTGCAAACTGCTGTTATTTTGTATGATAAAGTGGTTTTTCACTTTGTTAGAAGGTAAAGAATGTCTCTTATGAAAATCAAGTCTATGAAATATGTATTGTCAGAGAAATGAAGTGACTTGCCCAAAGCCTCTCAGTTGATAACCTCAAAGAGAGATTTAAATTCTGATCTGTCTAACTCCAGAGCTTAAGTGTGTTTGTCCATATATCAGAATTTTAGACATTTTAAACTAGCTGTAAAATGTTATTTATTTCTGGCCATCCTTCCTTCAGTTCAGTTCAGTTCAGTCTCTCAGTTGTATCCAACTCTTTGCAACCCCATGAATTGCAGCATGCCAGGCCTCCCTGTCCATCACCAACTCCCAGAGTTCACCCAAACCCATGTCCATCGAGTCGGTGATGCCATCCAGCCATCTCATCCTCTGTCATCCCCTTCTCCTCCTGCCCCCAATCCCTCCCAGCATCAGAGTCTTTCCCAATGAGTCAACTCTTCTCATGAGATGGCAAAAGTACTGGAATTTCAGCTTTAGCATCATTCCTTCCAATGAACACCCAAGACTGGTCTCCTTTAGAATGGACTGGTTGGATCTCCTTGCAGTCCAAGGGACTTTCAAGAGTCTTCTCCAACACCACAGTTCAAAAGCATCACTTCTTTGGTGCTCAGCTTTCTTCACAGTCCAACTCTCACATCCATACATGACTACTGGAAAAACCATAGCCTTGACTAGATGGACCTTTGTTGGCAAAGTAATGTCTCTGCTTTTCAATACTATCTAGGTTGGTAAGGAGTAAGTGTCTTTTAATTTCATGGCTGCAATCACCATCTGCAGTGATTTTGGAGCCCAGAAAAATAAAGTCTAACACTGTTTCCACTGTTTCCCCATCTATTTCCCATCCTTCCTTAACCTTATCTAAATCTCCAGCCTATCTCTTTTGAGTGAAATTAGCTTTAAATCGTTCTTAATTTTTGCCTCTATAGAACAATGTCTACAGTAGAAAATAATTAATTATGCTACATAATATCCACAGTTATTTATCTCAAATATCACCCTCTCAAATGAGACTTTCTCTGTCTCTTCTACCTAGTATTGCCTAGTTACTCTCTGTAGTAATTGGTATTTTCTTCAATATATTTTTCATTGTCTAAATTTACATTATTTACTTTTACTTGTTTGCATGTGTCCTGTCTGTTTCTTTCCTAGACACCTTGAAGCATGAAACTCACCTATTTATTCCACTTTTCCTCTGGCATTTGTGTATGGGGGATGGAATAAATCTTGCTAGATTTTGGTTGAATGAATAATTTCCAGATACTTAATGCTGGGCTAACAATTAGCAGAGGGATGACATCATGCTCACTCTTGGCTGCAGTTCTCCAAGTACAGAAGCAATGTATTTTTGTTTCTAGTTACTACTTTCCTACGGAAATTTTCAAATGGGTTCCAGTGTAACTAAGCTGAAAATTATTACTATTAATATGCTTTCTTTCTTCTAGAAAGCTATATAAATGAGGCAAAATATTAAATATATTCTCTTTGATTACATGTGAGCAGTTTATGTTTTAAGGTCTTTGAAAAGTTTTCCTATGTGTCTTCACAAGATATCACATTTTTAATTACTAATTTCAGCCACTTGCAGACATTTAGTATTGGATAAAAGTGAATATTAACAAGGGAATCAAAATCAAAAGCATTTCCCAGGTTTTTCTTTTTGTAACCTAAAATCACTCATACAGTGCTTGTATATGACTCTTTCTCATTTATTCTAAATCACTTGTGCATATTTTGTATTAGTAAATGAATACTTGCATATTATTTAATAAATGTGATTATAACCACACACTTACAAGCTCAATCACTTTTAATATCCTGTTATGGTAAATGGAAAAAGATTTACATTAAATATTATGGATGATTGTTCCCTAGTGAATGAATTCACTCCTTGTTTACTGATAGTACTCTTTCCATGGGCAAAAATAAGAAAGCAAGAATAGGCCACAAGTAGATGAAATCATAAACTGTGATGGGAAGTTCTCCGAATTGGAAACACTTTTGAAATAGGTATAAAGCCATGGGTCATTTTTTATTATGCATTTGAGCTGATAGTAACATTAAATATTACACACGTATATTTGAATATGTACATATGTAAATATATATGCATTTACTTATCCTGACTCCATTTAAAAGTAAAGTGACTTTTTATCATATTATTTGTTAGTCATAATAATCCTTCTTAGAAGCAGATGTTAGATATTTTCCATATTTTACCAGTGAGGAAAGTGGGGCATGGAGAGATTGAATGACCTATTGGAGACTAAATAATTGATAAGAAGTAGCCTTGGGCCTTGAATCAGGTATTTCACTATGTAAAAAGAACAGAAATGAAAGAGAAATATCACTATATCATAATTTAACTTTTTAATTTTAATTTGTCAGTTTTTTATTCTTTAATGCTTGAAGGCTCTAACTCAGTTTATTTTAGTACTGTCATTAAAACTTGTTGACCCTTAAAAAAAAAAAGTAATAGACAATTACTATCTCAATTCAAAGTTTGGTTGCATAACCCACTCTAGTTATTAGTGGAAAATATATCAGGGTAACAATTAGCTTAAAGAATAACTGTGAAGGCCAATGTTACAGGCTTAAGTAATACCAAATACCAAACCATACCAAGAGATTGTTTCATGGAAAATCACTTATTGCGGCTACCTGCATCTCAACTCTTAAAAGACCAGAAGCATTAGCTGCTCAGAAACACCCTGTCTCCACAACTGTGCAGGCTTCTTCAACTTCAGTTACTTTAGTTCAGTCACTCAGTCCCGTCCTACTCTGTGACTTCCAGAGACTGCAGCATGCCAGGCCTCCCTGTCCATCACCAACTCCTGGAGCTTGCTCAAACTCATGTCCCTTGATTCAGTGATGCCATCCAACCATCTCATCCTCTGTCATCCCCTTCTCCTCCTGACTTCAACCTTTCCCTGCATCAGATTCTTTTCAAATGAGTCAGTTCTTCGCATCAGGTGGCCAAAGTGTTGAAGGAAGGGGGACCCAGGCCAGGGCCCAAAACTGGGCTCTTGTCTAACACTCGGAAATGAATTGTCCAAGGAGACACATGTGCTGACAAAGCAAGAGATTTTGTTGGGAAAGGGCACCTGGGTGGAGACCAGTAGGGTAAGGGAACCCAGGAGAACAGCTCTGTCACATGGCTTGCAGTCTCAGGTTTTATGGTAATGGGATTAGTTTCTGGGTTGTCTTTAGCCAATCACTCTGACTCAGAGTCCTTCCTAGTGGCACACACCTTGTTCAGCCAAGATGGATGCTAGAGAGAAGGATTCTGGGAGGTGGTTGGACATGTGGTGTCTCCTTTGACCTTTCCCGAACTCTTCTGGTTGGAGGAGGCTTATTAGTTCCATGTTCCTTACCAAGACCTCCTGTCATTAAACAACTCATGCAAATGTTTACTATGGTGCCTGGCAAGGGTGGGTGGTTTCAATCAGTGTGCTTCTCCTAACAAAAGTATTGGCGTTTCAGCTTCAGCATCAGTCCTTCCAATGGATATTCAAGACTGATTTCCTTTAGGATGGACTGGTTGGATCTCCTTGCCATCCAACTGACTCTCAAGAGTCTTCTCCAACACCACAGTTCAAAAGAATCAATTCTTTGGCATTGTTTCCTTTATAGTCCAACTCACACATCCATACATGACTATTAGAAAAACCATAGCTTTGATGAGACAGACATTTGTTGTTAAAGTAAAGTCTCCACTTCTTAATGTGCAGTCTGGGTTGTTCATGATTTCTCTTCCAAGAAGCAAGTGTCTTTTAATTTCATGGCTGCAGTTACCATCTGCAGTGATTTTAGAGCCCAAGAAAATAAAGTCTCTCACTGTTTCCATTGTTTCCCCATCTATGTGCCATGAATTGATGGGACTCGATGCCATGAATTGATGGGATTCAATGCCATGATCTTAGTTTTTTGAATGTTGAGTTTTAAGTCAGCTTTTTCACTCTCCTCTTTCACTTTCATCAAGAGGCTCTTTAGTTTCTCTTCATTTTCTGCCATAAGGGTGATGTCATCTGCATATCTGAGGTTACTGACATTTCTCCCAGCAATCTTGACTCCAACTTGTGATTCATCCAGCCTGGCATTTCCATGATGTACTCTGCATTTAAGTTAACTAAGCGTGGTGACAATATACAGCCTTGACATACCTCTTTCCCAATTTGAAAACAGTCTGTTGTTTCATGTCAAGTTCTAACTGTTGCTTCTTGACCTGCATACACATTTTTCAGGAGGCAGGTAAGGTGGTCTGGTATTCCCAACACTTTAAGAATTTTCCAGAGTTTGTTGTCATTCCAACAGTTAAAGGGTTTGGCATAGTCAATAAAGCAGAAATAGATGTTTTTCTGGAACTCTCTTGCTTTTTCTGTGATCCAACAGATGTTGGCAATTTGATATCTGGTTCCTCTGCCTTTTCTAAATACAGCTTGAACATCTGGAAGTTCACGGTTCATGTACTGTTGAAGCCTGTCTTGGAGAATTTTGAGCATTACTTTGCTAGGGTGTAAGGTGTGTGCAATTGTGTGGTAGTTTGAACATTCTTTGGCATTGCCTTTCTTTGGGATCAGAATGAAAACTGATCTTTTCCAGTCCTGTGGCCATGCTGAGTTTTCCAAATTTGCTGGCCTATTGAGTGTAGCACTTTAATAGCATCATCTTTTAGGTTTTAAAATAGCTCAACTGCAATTCCATCACCTCCACTAGCTTTGTTTGTGGTGATGCTTCCTAACGCCCACTTGACTTTGCATTCTAGGATGTCTGGTTCTAGGTGAGTGATCACACCATTGTGATTATCTGGGTCATGAAGATCTTTTTGTATAGTTCTTCTGTATATTCTTGCCACCTCTTCTTAATATCTTCTGCTTCTGTTAGGTCCATACCATTTCTGTCGTTTATTGAGCCCATCCTTGCATGAAATGTTTCCTTGGTATCTCTAATTTTCTTGAAGAGATCTTTAGTCTTTCCCATTTTATTGTTTTCCTCTATTTCTTTGCACTAATCACCAAGGAAACTTTCTTATCTCTCCTTGTTTTTCTTTGGAACTCTGCATTCAGATGGGTATATCTTTCCTTTTCTCCTTTGCCTTTTGCTTCTCTTCTTTTCATAGCTGTTTGTAAGGCCTCCTCCAACAACCGTTTTATCTTTTTGCATTTCTTTCTCTTGAGAATGGTCTTGATTACCGCCTCCTGTACAATGACACAAACCTCTGTCTATAGTTCTCCTGGCACTCTGTCTATCAAATCTATTGAATCTATTTGTCATTTCCACTCTATAATTATAAAGAATTTGATTTAGGTCATACCTGAATGGTGTTCAGCTTCACCGTAGCCTTTTAATGCTTACCAGATAGAAGCTTGTGACAAAGCTGCTGAAAGAATTGATCAAAGTCTGTATCTATCACAGTGCTGTAGCCTAAAATACTGCCTCAAAAGTAAGTAATCTAAAACAATACTCATTCTTTTTTTTATTTTTTTAATTTTAATTTTTTATTTGATTTTTAAATTTTTATTTTTACTTTATTTTACTTTACAATACTGTATTGGTTTTGCCATACATTGACATGAATCCACCACGGGTGTACATGTGTTCCCAAACATGAACCCCCTTCCCACCTCCCTCCCCATAACATCTCTCTGGGTCATCCCCGTGTACCAGCCCCAAGCATCCTGTATCCTGCATTGGACATAGACTGGAGATTCATTTCTTACATGACAGTATACATGTTTCAATGCCATTCTCCCAAATCATCCCACCCTCTCCCTCTCCCTCAGAGTCCAAAAGTCCGCTCTACACATCTGCGTCTCTTTCTTACATATCTAAAATGTGTCCAAAGTTAGCTGATGTAGTTGAGGCTTGGTTGGCTGCCTTTGCTTCACTGTATAAATCTGGTGGAACTTGGCTCTTTGATGTGGGTTGAATTCATTCTGGATCCAAACTGTATTCATTTGGGGGCCCAAGTGGAGGGAAAAGTACTTCTCATGGTGATGGCAGAATGAAGCAGATCAAGTAGAAATATTCTAGGGCCTGAATCAGCAAATTCTCTTTCTGCTATGTTTCTTTGGCTAATACCAGAAGTAGTGTTAGTTGCTCAATCCTGTCCAACTCTTTGTGACCCTGTGGACTGTAGCCCACCAGGCTCCTTTGGCAGGATTTCCAGGCAGAAAATACTGGAGTGGGTAGCCATTCCCTTCTCCAGGGGATCTTTCCCAATCCAGGGATCAAACTAGGGTCTCCTGCATTGCAGGCAATTTCTTTACCATCTGAGCCAACAAGGAAGCACTTGGCTAATACAAGGCACATACCAAATCCAAAGTCAAGATGAAGTACATTCCACCTCTAATGGGATGGGCTGCAGATCACATGGCAAAGGGATTGGGTAAAGGGAGGGATGAAAAACTGGGACTAACTCTTAGTCCCAAGATTTGGGACTAACATTTTGAGATTCTGCCCTTGAAGAAAGAAAGGCACAATTGGAGAGATGAAAATATGGAGTTTCGAAGAGATTTTGGTCTATGGCAAAGAAGTGGTTACTGCATAAATATAACATAATATGAAAT
This sequence comes from Ovis aries, assembly GCF_016772045.2. Taxonomy (NCBI): domain Eukaryota; kingdom Metazoa; phylum Chordata; class Mammalia; order Artiodactyla; family Bovidae; genus Ovis; species Ovis aries. Next base: position 38,970,016 of record NC_056061.1, on the reverse strand, counting down.
CAGGAACTACATTGTTTTTATAAGCATGAGTGTTAAAACATCATTGAAATACTCTGCTTACAACTGTAATTTCAAATTATTTCTATATTGCATAAATAATATCTACAAGTAGTACATGACATCATAGGTATGAGTATATAGCAAACCAATCTTACCAATTGTTTCATCTTAATAACACAGAAACAAGATATTTTTAAAATTGACAAAGAGTTTTGGACTTCAATTTATGTTTATGTACATCTTTTGTTAGTCTTTATGTAGTAGACACGTGGCTATGTGCTGAGGATAAGGAGAGAATACTGATTTGACTTCTGCTGGTGCAGTCTAGGACATATTTGAAAGAACAGAGAAACAGGCTCCAAGATAGAAGTTGGATAAAATGTAAAATATAGGCATTGCTTATTAAGTGGAAATTACATAGTGTATTTATGAACTGGAGGAATGAGCAGGTTACTGATCTTGTGAGACTGAACACCTTGCCCTCAAAAGATTCTAGATTGTGCCTTGCTCCAGCTGCCTCTTGAGTTCTGTTTAAAGTCTCTGGCATCCTTACTATGAAACATTTCATAATATTCCATAAATGCTTCCTGTCCAAGACCACTCAGTATTTTGGTGATTCTATTGGCGATAATTGTATTGTCCTGGGTAAGTGGAACTCCTCTTGTAATGATACCATCATGCTGGGAAATAAGAGAAATAGTCTTTCTATTTCATGGTCTTTCAAGACACTGGAAAGGGCCTTCATTTCAAAGGCTGGAAATCTTAGTTCTTTGTTATAACAACTGCCATCTTTCCATGACAAGGGAAAAAAATCAAACTACAACTCCATAGCAATGGAGAGTACTAGACCAATTATAAAAGTCCAATAAATTTGAAAGATGATAACACTAAAAAATGTAATAGGGGAAATATAAGTAATTACCTTGTATATGATTTTTTTAAGGCATTGAGTAGTAAAAGCTAGTGAAAAAGTTTTAATTTTAATTTGATTTCACCAGGTATAAGAGAGCTCTACTTTAAACTATTACTATAATATATTTTACTTGCAGCTATGCTTATTTTATGATTATTTTAAATCATTTTAAAAATATTTTGAGGCCTATAAAACATTTTATGTTGTTGTTAGGAACTTAGTCCAGGAGCTAGATCATTTAAAAATATTAACTGCCTTAACATTCAAGTGATTAAAATTCTCCCTCAATAGCAGAAAATACCCCTAATTTTATAATGGATAATAATAGAAGAAAAATAATGCTTTATAAGCAATTGAATTGTTAAAAGGCTGTATAGCAATGTGCTGGCTTACCACTGCATAGAGATAAATAATCCAATTATCAGAATCAGAAAATGGTTATTCAACTTCTACTTTTTTGTTATACTAGTTTTATTTTTTCATATACTCTACAATAAATGCATTACAGTTAAAGTTTTAGAAGACAGTTTTTCACATATAGCTTAAAATCGTCTCAGGTACTGCCAGTGATACACACACCACACTTGTTCAGGTAAGCAATGGGGAGTCCTTGAAGAGTTTTCAACAAGGGAATGAAAATACAGCTGGATTTACATTTTAACTAGGCTGCTTGACAACTAAGTGAGGGATAGAATTTTCCTATTAATGTTTTTCAAAGCCTCTTGACTTTTACTTTTTTCATAATTAATAACTTTCACTTTTTAGAGCAGTTTAAGTTCATTGCAAAATAGAATGGAAAGTATTTAGAGGTCCCATAAAAATTCTGTGTACACTGCCTATTCATTTCTTCCTGCTAAATAAACCCTAGAAATCACTAACCTTTTTACTGTTTTCATAGTTTTGTCTTTTCCAAATGTCATGTAGTTAGAACCATATACGTTGGCTTCTTACAAGCTGTATATGTTATCTTCTTGGTAATATGCATTTAAATTCTTCCATGCTTATTCATGGTTTGATAACTGATTTATTTTTGGCACTGAATAAAACTCCACCATTCGAATGTGCCACAGTTTATTTATCCATTCACCTACTGAAGGACATTGCAATTTGCTTTCAAGTTTTTGCAGCTATGAATAAAACTGTTCTAAACACCATTGTTCAGGTTTTTCTTTTGACAGAAGTTTCAACTCCTTGAGTAAATACCAAGAAGTGCAATTACTGGATCACGTGATAAGAGTATGCTTAGTAAGAAACTGCCAAACTATCTTCCAAAGTGGCTAAATCATTCCACACTCCACCAGCAACGTAAGAATGTTCCTAATGCTCCAGAGCCTCCGCAGCATTTAGTGTGGTCTGAGTTTTAAATTTTCAACCATTCTAATAGGTGTGGATTGGTATCTCATTGCTGTTTTAATTTTCAATTCCATGGTAACATATAATGTTGAACATAATGTCATATGCTTACTTATCATCTGTGGATCTTCTTCAGAAAGATGTCTGTTCAGGTCTTTTGCCCATTTCTTAATCAAGGTTTTCATTTACTTATTGTTGAGCTTTAAGAGTTCTTTTTGTTTTTAGATACAACATACTCATTAGGATTTGATTTGAATTATGTTAAATCTATAGATTAGATGCAGAAGAACTGAGATCTTGACAGTATTTAGTCATCTTACCCATGAATTTGCACTATGGTATTACTTCTCTGATAGATCCAAACAAAACTGTTGATTCCTTATATGTTTAACTTTTTACTTACTGTTAGGATAGAATGATGATTTCTAAGCTCCTTAATTCTGGATGAGAAACCAGAGGCTATGACTTTAGTAGTACCTTAAATGCCTATTTTCAGAAATTCTAAATATAAGATGAGATCAGAATAACAAATTATTATTTTATAAATTTTGTCAAAAATATTTTTCTGGTAACAAATTAAAGACGAGCAGACCAGTCAAAGTGTAATGGAAAACTATAGAGTGTTATTATAGGATCTGTAGGAATTATAGATAACCCATCTTCTCTGTGGACTTTGTAATTTAGTCAGTTCCAGCAACTGTAGTAATAGGTGAGTAGACTTGAAATGCTAATCTTATTACTTTAAAATAATTCCACATAAATTGGAACATAGTTTATCTTTAAAAACATTATATCAATGAAAAGGAAACCAAATGAAAATCTGAAAAAAGCTGTTTAGGGGAAAGCTCTTCATTTTTTCCTTTTATGAGTTTTTTTGTTTGTTTTTGATCTTTCCAAACAGAATACTATCCTCAATCCTCTTCAGGCCTGAATTAACAGGAAATTAATACTCAAGTCTTATGAATGCACCTTTTATTTTTGGCACTTTCATAAAACATACTTCAACATCATATAGTAAGCTATGGACATTGCTAGAGACAATGCTTTTTAGTTTCATAGACTTTAACTGATATATTATCTATCATGGAAAGAATTTCTAGAAGAATTTGCATTCAATTAATACAGTGACTTTGTCCTAGATATATCTTTAAAGGTTACCTGTTCTACTCTTCTAGCTGTCAAGTAAAATAATTGAGAAAGGTAGAAAGGTAGGAAGGTAGAAAGAGCTCTAGATTATTCAACTATTCTCTAGCCTTCTCTGGCACCACAGTCTAGATCCTAACAATCCTTGCTATTAAGAATGTTTACTAAATGCCTAAACTAAATCATTCCTATGACATGGATATAATTCTCAGTACATCCATGGACAGAGGGCTGCTATCCTTGGAGGCAATGTAAGAATCTGATGACTAATTTTAATGTTCTTATTATTTTTAAATTCACTGATTAATTTGTTCATGCCCAACCTTTGAGAAATTTGATTAGCTTTGTTTTAAATTTGATTCTCCCACTTTCCTGTTAATGTAGCCATGAATAGGTGATCTAATATTTCAGAGCATCAATTTCCTCACCTCTAAAATGGGATGAGTAATTCCAAATTTAGCAGATTGTTGTGAGGGAGCAAGACAAAACATATATGAATTGCTACATGACAAAGGGCACATTGTAAATGCTCCTAAATGCATTTGCTTCTGTTAACTGCATTTATTCACATTATTTGATTAATTCATTCACCCATTAAAATTTGGTAAGCATTTATTAAAACCTTCAATGTTATAGTCACTCTGTTGACTATTATGGCCTTGTGGTGCTGAATGAGATTAAATTAATATAATCTAGTATTTTTATTAAAAATTTTTCCTGAATGTATAGCAATATCTACTATAACCCTAACCCCCAATCCCACACATACAACTAAATTAAGGAATATACTAATTTATGTTCACAGATTTATTTTCATTTGCGGCCCTCTTGTTGGTGCCTAATTCAGACTAGGGACTTCTTTCTCAACATAAACACTATATTTCTTTCCCTTCTTTTACACTAAATACACTATATTAGTTTAATTTGGTGGAGAAAGTGCATGGCTTTGGACTCAGGTTGACTTTGGTTTCTAGTTTCAGCACTACCACTTATTAACCCAGAAACTTGGATTATAATGAATTATTCCTAAAACTTAGTTTCCTCAGCATTTCCAGACATAATGCCCATTTCAGCAAGTGACTATGAGACTTCAATAAGATAACGTTACTAGTTGGCATCTGATGCTGAGTTGACTCTCAGTTCATGATGGTTATTATTTTTCAATGAAATAACTCAAAATCAAGAACAAATTGTAATCTGAAAGTCCCATTTTTTTCTATATTTAAAAATTTTCATGAGTCTTATTTCTACAGTTCTCATAATTTTTAAAATCCCTTCTAGTAAAGAAATCGCCTGTTAGAAGAGCAGCATACTACATACCTTAGTATTTCTTGTCAGGTGAGGACCTCATGAAAACCAATTGAGGAAAATTTTAAATGGAAATCAGGTTTTAAAAGTTTATTTAGAATACTCCATCCCTTATACATAGGCTAATGTAGAGAACGGCAAGCTGCTTAATTGTTGATTCTAGGGCTATTTTTACATTGTCAACATTCTATTTAGTAATCTTGGGGGAAATAGCATCAAAAGCAGACAAAGAAAAATGTTTCACTTTCCTGCAGCTGATTCCCGTGATTGCCTGACGTTTAGTTACATTTGGGCATCTGTCTCAGGAACTCCCATTGTCTGGAACCATATGCAAACTGAAGTGTGCATTGGGGTATAGACAGGAGGACAGAATTTACACTTGGATATGCCATCCGACAGCAGCGGGAGAAGTGAGACAAGCCTGGGATACTTCATACAGTTCATTTAATGAACTGTTCCTTTATTATTTTGTAAGCTTTCTGTAACGCACATTTATGATATAAAAAGTGCCTTCCATACTGTTTCATCGGAAGGGGACCTCATTTAGATTAACCTGTGACTTCAACAGCAGGTGGTAGAATGAACCAACTGCTTCAATTACTGCTTTTGCGCATGACTTTCATGTGTTGCTAAGATTATCAGAGGAACCTGATTACATCCCCTTAGACACTATTGTTGGCACGATGATTAAGCTGTTATTTTTTTTTTTTTTTTTTAAAGACTGGGAACCTAAAAAGCTTTTTGGCATGAGGCAAAGGCTCTGTGTATAGAGATCAGTAAGATAGTGTGTATCATTGCCCTGTAGCTTATCTCCACATATACAGCTCCCTGGTGGATCCCTATGATAAACATTATTGGAACAATTAGCTGCTGCTGACACAGAATCCAGACACAATAGCCATGGCCAGCAGCACAGAGCCAAAAATTATGGAGCCAAAAACCATAAAAAGCAACACCAAGCTAGTCTCCCCATTCAACTGCTGTCATAAAACCCTCCCAGTGCTATGTTTGCATAGCTGGCTTCACCGATATGGCACTGTTAACACAAAAGAAGAAGCTGCAGCACTTGTCTTTGTTTAGCTGAAATTACAAGTCATTGAATTAGTATGTCATCTTTATTGTGCTGTCATGCAGCGGAGGTGAGGAAGGCTCCGTAATGGATGGGAGAGTTTGATGGCCTGAAAGACAGGCTCACAGATGGTTGTCGATATAAAACAGTTTTTCCTCCCCTTAAAAAAAAAAAAAAAAAAAGGAAGAAGGGAAGCGGGAAGCAAAAAGCCTGCTTGGAATAGATCTTCAGTGATTTGTGTGTAATGCCAAGAGATATTCATACCAGTCTCATATGTAAGAACTTTGGTGGCCTAGAGTACCTGACGAAAGCAAGAATGCATGCATTCCTGGGGGAAGTGTTTGCAGTTTAAATGGAAGTGATGCGGCATTTTAGTTTCTCAGAAAGCTGGTGGTGATGGTTCTGGGAAAGTTTTCTTAGAATATTTCTAAACAGGTGAGAATGATTAGGTAATATGAATGAAAGAGTTAACAGCATTATAGGACATTTAAAAAAAGTGATAATTGTGACCACTCATTAAAAGAAAGGTAAAATTTTGTACTTGTGTGATGAAATATATTATGATAGGGATATTAGACCATCTAATAATGAAAGAGTTTGGGCTGAATTTGGCTTAAAATATTTTTAATTTAGTAATTTTTTTGCTTTTCCTTTTTAGTTTTAGTTTTATCTACAACACATCATTGGACAGTTGTGTTAGCTATATCTATTTTTAAATGAAATAAAAAACTAAATATCACTTCTAAAAGACAAAATGTTCTGTTCCCTTTGACATGATTGTTAAAAGATTTGACGCAGTCTAGAAGGCATTATTCTTAATGTAAGTCTTTGACAAAGAGAGCACTCTTTTTACCATTTCATTTCAGGTGGGACTCTAACCCGTCAAACATTCAGGACAATGTTTTAATTAAGGAGCAATCTAGTTACACCTAGGAGTGTGTAGAGTTTTCAATGTGTTGGTAATCACTTTGGGTCAAGTTTGCCTTTTAGTTTTTTCCCTTGTGGACAAAAAAAAAGGAGAAAATAAAAGATCTGACTTTCTGATTTTACCACATAAAATCGAATCAGATATATGGCCATATATAAAACAATTCTAATGGGAAACATACAAATGTAAATACATATTTTAAAAGTACACTTGATCACATGCAGAAAAACTATAAGGGCTGAAAACCAAGGGCTGTATCATGGCAGATATAAGATTTGTCATGAATGTGCATGTTTCTCTTGAAATACGAAAAAAAAAAAAAGCTTTCTGAATATCTCTAAAATAGCACATGCATCTTCCAAAACAGTTGTTTAAAGGAAAAATAAACAATTAAATGCTTAACTGGAACCCTAAACTTAGCTGTCTATTCCGCAACAGTATTACTTTCATTGAATTCTACTTAATGCTTGTTTTATCTTTTATTTGAAGATTGTGATGCTGACTTTTCTAGATGGTTATGAAAAGCAATCTTTTTGGAAAATACTGTGTGTATGTGTAGTGTGTTTATGTTTGGGTGAGATGGAGGTATGATGAAAGATTATGAACTTTAAGATTAATCAGATCTGAATTTGAATCATGGTTTTGCCACTTGTTAGCTGTATTACCTTGAATGGCTTATATGACTTTTTGGCATATGACTCATTTGTAAATACGAGTGAGGATGAATGGCCATAAATATGAGTGGGGATGAAAGAAGCAGGCATCGGAGATTTGGGCAGCAGATGACTAGGACACAGCTTGGAAGTGAGTTTTCATGGCTGCAAGGTTACACATTGCAAACTCAATGTCCTAATGTCAACACATTACCAGTGTATGGGCTAGGACAAGCAGATCTAGATCCTGGGACAGGAGGAGCCTGGCCTGTAGATTTGGGTGCAGAAAAATACAAGGTCAGAACCGAATTGACAGAATGACAGCATGATGGGGTGTCTGTCAGATCTGAAGAGAGGAGGACTCTAAATTTGTTTAGCTGGGGCTAGTTTCTGTGCCCCTAGGCAAGGTCGAGCATCGGGAAGTTCCAGTTCTCAGTAGAAGTGAATTTTGTGGATACAAAACTAAGCAAGTTACAGTTAAGGAGAGTTAGTTGTTCAGTCATGTCAGACTCTTTGTGACCCCATGGACTATAACCCTCAAGGCTTCTCTGTCCATGGAATTTTCCAGGCAAGAATACTGGAGTGGGGTGCCATTCCCTTCTCCAGGGGATCTTCCCAACCCAGGGATTGAACCTGGGTCTCCTATACTGCAGGCAGATTCTTTACCAGCTGAGCCACCAGGGAAATTGTAGGTAATGATCATTTGCAATTTAATAAGAATGAATCAACTAAGCAAAGATATTGCAAGGTTGAAGGAGGGAAGAAAGAGCATAAAGTATGATAAGAAGTAAGATTTCTTCTTTACGGAGGAAAATGTTTTAAAAGGGGAAGTTAGGACAACCAGAGATGGGGTGCTCAAATGTTTTATTGCTGGGGTCACCTTTTTGTTAGCCAAATAGGGGGGGTCTTCCCTGACAACCCTTAAATGCTGTCCTCTCCACACTCTGTGTCTTCTATAGCAAGCATTGTGCTTGTTCAGATGTGGTAGCTAGAACAGCCAATTTCCTATGTGATGTGAGGGGATTTAGGGTTTCCTGTTGTCCCCACTATTGCTCAAACATCTCCATCTGTTCCATAATCTCTTAAAGTATTCAGTGAGGTGGGTAAAAACTTTTAATCGTCAACTAAGCATATGCAAAACCTAAGCAGTGATAAGAATGGTCTCAGAGAGAACCGTTTCTTTTTTAATTTACAGTTTACTAATACAGCGAGGTATGTGAAAGGCATGGTAAATTGGAAAATGTACATGATAATAATTAATAACATCACATTTAATCTGTGCAAAAGAGTGAATAAGGATTAGAAGTTAGTTACATGTTGACTTGAATTTATATAAAGATGTTAACAACAGAGATGGACCATTACCTAAGAATTGCTGTTGAAAGAAGGATGGGCATGTTAAAGGGAAAGGGCGCCTGAGATAGATGAAGTGAGAAAAAGGTAAGAAGCGGGGAGGAAGCCCAGGAGAACTAAGATGAATTAGTTTTCAGCTTTAATCATAGTAAAAAATCAAATTATCTGGTGTTTATACATGTACAAAGCATTTTATTATGTGCCTTTTTCTCTCTTCTTTGATTTCATCCTTCCCATAAATTTTTAATTCATTTCCTGGGTAAGAATGAGGATAAAAACAAAAGAACAAGAAAGCATACATAGTTATTATATTCAAAGGGGAACATTTTTTAAATGTCATACATATTTATATTCTGCTGTTCTAGACTTATTCTAGACTAGTGTTCCAATGTTTAGATCACAAGGTCATGTATTCAGTAATATAAACTGATTTCAACTAAAATATCTTTTCTTTCCTTGCAGCCTGTAACTCCTTTTTGAATAAATGTCACTTATAATGTCTAAACTGCTTTTGGTTCGCTGTTCTTCCCCCTTTTTTCTGGGCTCTGTATTTTGCTTAAGCTATGTGATTAAATGAGAATTGGGTGATAATTTGAAATGATCACAGTGTTATAACCTTGTCAAAATCAACTGCAATATGTTTAGCAATTATTTTAATAAGCAATGCCACGTAGGTAATTTCATCATTTCTTATTATTATTTTTACTCACCAAATGTATAAATGGTAACTGAATATATCCTAGTCCATCGTAAAATTGAATTCCGGTTTTTTGGCTTCCCTTGTGCTTACATCCCCCCGATCCTACTACTTTCCCTTTTTCATCTCCATATTTTTCCCTCTGGATACTATTGCCTCCTGTAGTTTCCCTCCTATGCAGATAAATGCTTGGAAATCTAGCTCAGTGAATTTTGCCCCCTGTCTCACTTTTATCATTCAGTATTAGATTAGTAATTGTAGCACAAGGCTCAGACTTTCTCTAAGTCAGAATCACTGATTTATTTCGCAATCACTCCATGAAGGTGTGATACCATAATTTTCTCACAGTTATATACTGGAGTGGAAGGCTACTGAAAACTTACCTTTTCATTGGGAAATTTACCATCTTTGTCACTTTATCCACTCAGATTATTTGATAATGTTTCAGATTTGGCATATCCAAAACACCTTCCTCATCTCCCCAAAACCAGTAACTCCTACTTCAAGTCAAAATTCTTCAGAGTTCCTATGCATTCCTCAGTCTTCAATCATTGGCCACATTCAGTAGAATTCAGCTTTACAATATCTGTAATTTCTTCTCAATCTTTTGTCTCATAATATTAATCCCCTAAATTGTGCCCTCAGGCTTCTTGCCTACACACCAAACATTAGCCTTCTAAGAAGTCTCTTTGCTTCAATTGCTCATGCTTTACTCCTTTAATTTTTCTATACTCATATCTCTGTGCTTCCCAAAGTTTTCAAAGACTCCTTGTGCCTAACAAATTCAAGATGTCCCCTTAAGCCTGTGCTGAAGGTCTTCTATATCATGGCCATTTTCCAGTTCAGTTCAGTTGCTCAGTCGTGTCCCACTCTTTGTGACCCCATGGACTGCAGTATGCCAGGCCTCCCTGTCCATCACCAATGCCTGGAGTTTTCTCAAACTCATGTCCAGTGAGTCAGTGATGCCATCCAACCATCTTATCCTCTGTCGTTCCCTTCTCCCACTTCCAATCTTTCCCAGCATCAGAGTCTTTTCAAATGAGTCAGTTCTTCACATAATGTAGCCAAAATATTGGAGTTTCAGCTTCAGCATCATTCCTTCCAGTGAATATTCAGGACTGATTTCCTTTAGGATGGACTGGTTGGATCTCCTTGCCATCCAAGGGATTTTCAGGAGTCTTCAACACCACAGGTTGAAAGCATCAACTCTTTGGTGCTCAGCTTTCTTTATAGTCCAACTCTCACATCTATACATGACTTCTGGAAAAACTATAGCTTTGACTAGATGGACCTTTGTTGACAAAGTAACGTCTCTGCTTTTTAATATGCTATCTAGGTTGGTTATAACTCTTTTCTTCCAAGGAGCAAGTGTCTTTTAATTTCACTGCTGCCGGTCACCATCTTCAATGATTTTGGAGCCCCCAAAAATGAAGTCTGTCACTGTTTCTCCATCTATTTGCATTGAAGTGATGGGACCAGATGCCATGATCTTTGTTTTCTGAATGTTGAGATTTAAGCCAACTTTTTCACTCTCCTCTTTCACTTTCATCAAGAGGCTCATTAGTTCTTCGCTTTCTGCCATAAGGGTGGTGTCATCTGCATATCTGAAGTTATCGATATTTCTCCCGGCAATCTTTATTCCAGCTTGTGCTTCCTCCAGCCCAGCATTTCTCATGATGTACTCTGCATATAAGTTAAATAGTCAGGGTGACAATATACAGCCTTGATGTACTTTTTTCCTTATTTGGAACCAGTCTGTTGTTCCATGTCCAGTTCTAACTATTGCTTCCTTACCTGCATACAGATTTCTCAATCTTTTTTTTATCTTTTGCAAATTCTTTAAACAGAGCCTAAATTTACACAAGTCTATCCACTTTTCATGAAATGATTCATCTTCACCCAGTAAAATATTTTTCAAATATCATCTCCTCCTCTGATTCTACCAGCCCAATGCCTTCTCTTCTGTGAAGGTTATACAACCCCGCTTTCTTTTCTAACTGCTCAATGCTTCTCATCATACTTGAAGATTATATTACCCCTTCTTTTTTCCACTGTCTTTTCCACCACTCGGTTTTAAACTCCTTCTGGGCCAGATCTTGTCTAATTATCTTTACATTTCCAAAATATATCATTGCAGTTCCTAAACCCAATACTCAATAATAATTATTACTTTTGAAGGAAAGCAACCGCTTAAATTTTCTACCTCCTTAATGTTTGTCTTAGCAGATGCTTCCCTCAGTACAATACAGAATTAGAGTGAATTGAATTCCAAGGTTCTCAGTCAACTGAATTCAACTGTGGATTCCATAACTTTTAAAGGTGATGAAATGAATGAATTTTTGTAATCCACTTTATGACTGGCACTAGCATTCTGTGTGCTAGTCTTCATATTCACACTTTCAGACTTGAGAATGCCTTTGTGAGGATAGTGTAAAATGATAGTACAAATAAACTTCCCAATTAACAGGTAAGTTTTCAATAGCTGTGCAGCACTCTAGTATAATTCTTGAATTATAAAGATCATCTAACATCTCTCATTGAGAGGAATTAGAAAAGTAGTTAATGGCTTTGGACACTGAGAAAATCTGAGTTTTATATGATTGTTAATTGAGGGCAAAGGACACAAGGACTAACTCTCTACATAGAAGTGGTACTCAAAAGTACCTTTATTTACTAGGCTGTGGTCTAATCTCCCAGATTGTTTGAAGTGGAGGGAGGGGCAAGGGTATTACTTACAGTGCTGCAAAGGCCTTATTCACCCCCTGACTTCATGCTCAGCTAAACTTGGAAATGCAATTGGTTTATTTTGTATAAATAAGCAAGAATGCTGGTAGAAACTAAATATCTTCATAAAACAAAACATTATGATACCAGAAACCCTTAGGAATAGCACTAATGCTTTTAAATGAAGGTTTTATTTGTCTCAGAGCTGCAAAAAGGAGTCACTAATGAGATGTCATTTAAATTCTAACACCTGTTTAATGGCAGTTTTTCTCTATCCCCAAAGAGTAACTGTTTATGAATGTTTGCAGTTTTCCAAGTGTATCTACAAGAATTGTTTTTTCATAAACAATGTGATGCCTTTTTCCTCATATGCTCTAGTCACATTGCAACATATGATGAAAATTGTTGGTTGTGGCATTTTTGTATTAGATAGGTTTCAAAGATTGTGTTATTTCATACTCTGAAGCTTAAAATTTTATAATTCACATAGTAAATAGTTTATCAAGAAACTTCATGTTTTACAGATTTATGAGTATATATTGGTATAAGAAAAAATTCTAGTTGTATTTTTTAACTTAAATTTAAATAACATGTGAGAAGGCATTGCTGAAAGATATGTTTGCTCCTATATTCCCTGTTATGAAAAGAATATATATTTATAAATGAACATACATACACATAGGTTTCTAAGAGTTGCAAAAAAGAAATGCTTGTTGACTATTTTCCTCAGATGATAAATAACTGAAAAAGTCAGAAATGAGACTGTAGCATTCCTTTTGTGATTTTATTTTTCTTGTGTAAATAATTTCTTATTCATGAAAGGAATCTACAACAACTATACTGCCATTTTTCTTTATGATTTCTCTAGAAACTGATAGTGATGAGAAACAGACTCTATAGATGAATATATGAAAAAAGTATTCAGTACTGGAGATATTTTTCTCTAGGATCTGTTTCATATGATATTTATAGCATTTTGTATAGGCTACATTTATGTTTAACATCCTTTAATAAAACTACTTGTGCTTCAGTAAAATAAATGACATATAAGTTTATTTTTTAAAATTACTTATATCTTGAGAAATTCAAATGTAATTAATTTCTTTGGAGTGGCAGAGATAATAGGCCATGCATTTTTACCAAAATAATTGTATGAACTAGAAAAATGCTGGCTTCTAGAGAAGCCGTAAGGATCTCTTCTTTTAAGGAATGTATATCTTTGAACTAATATGACCTGGTTTTTTTTCCCTTAGCTTACTGCGTGTGTGACAGAGCAACCCTTGTTTGTGTCAGGAAAGCAAGAACTTATGTTGACAAAAGGTGAGACCAGGGCCTGTGGACTAAAGCTTCCTAAGAACTCTTTGGGATTTTAGCTGAATGCACTAGGCTTACTGCAATAGAGAATGGTTGATCCATAAATGCTCAAAGTGTGGACTAGAGCAGTTCTATAAAAACTAAATGTTCTCCACATTAAAGGAGGAAAGAAGAAAATTGTTGCAGATGTGGTTGGCTTTCCCATTATGTTGAAAACTATTCTAAATTTCTTCCACATGATCATTAGTCCTTAGATTTCTTAGCACCAAATCATTTCTTTTCCTCCCCTCTCTTGATGCCCCCTCCATGAGATTCTTGCCAGTTTGAAGTGCTCATTTGAGTGAACAGAAGGACTAAATGGTTTTCAGCTTTTAAAATGCTCTCTCTCTCTCCACACACACACACACAAGACACTGAAGATTATACATTTTCTCCTTTTTTATACAAATTTTGTTTTTTAGGTGGGAACTCAGTGCTTAATTGGTGTGTTCTCTAATTATCCTATGGATTTATTCACAATCAGTTGACATATACCTTGCACTGAGCCAAGGGAAATAAGAATATTCTTTTCTCTGTGCAGTTCCTGTCTGACTTATGAAAGCTAAATATCCATTCTGTATGGAGAGATGAATCAGCAATCTATATAATATCTATTCATCATACATATTTCACAAGGAGGATATTGTGGTGACTGCAAAGTTCTTACAAAAATAATATGGAAATCCGGAATTTGATGTGGAGTGTCAGAGAGCCTCTTACTATTATTTACCTTATCAGCTTTTGCTTTCTGAAATCAATGGAAGGGCATCAAGTTCAGCTAATCCATATTTCTGAGTATGAAATTGAATTTATAGTCTGTAGTATGTTGACTACCGCTTGCATTTAAGGCATAATTGATTTTTATTGAAAAGCCAGCAGGCACATCAAAAATTTCCACAAACCACAAGGATGTTAAATTTTACCCTGTTTAGATAATAGTGTGGCTTTATTTATCCTTTAAAATGAAGCTTTTATTTTTATATCAGCACATGCTATGGAAGTGTGGCTGATACCTTATGAAACCATCAATCCATGGTTCTGTAGAACTGCACTGCACAGAAATAAGGAACTTTAGATTTCTAAGGTAAATGTCTATGGTTGGCTTGTTTTAAGGGTAAATGGGTAAATGGAATAATAAATCTTGCACCATATCATGTCATGTGGCAATTTTTCTCCATCGAAACAACTGCTTGCACTATTATTTCTTTCCCCTCAAATTCCTTCTGCATCTCATTTTTCCTTCTGATTTAGAAATTACATTTTTGTACCTGGATTAATTGTTTATGCATGTGAAATGTAATTCCTAAGGACTAAATCTATTCTTTCTAGTGTTTATGTTAATAGTCAACCTTAGTATTCATGATACTCTGTGGAGACCATTTCATTCATATGTCCCCATTCGATGTGCCAAGTCCATTTATTTTTAACTAAAAGTTATAATTAGAAGATTCTTGAGTGCTTCTGCGATCGAATGTGTAAACAGAATGTCAATTGTAATGTGAGTTTTAAAAGATAAGCTTTGCCTCAACTTAGCAAAGACAGAGCAAAATAAAAGCAAAAAATGCAGGAACCATCATTTGTTTTAGCCCTCCTTCTTCTGTAATCCTATAGCAGTAGTTCTCACTGTGGAACAATATCACTGAAAAGAAAGTTCAGAGAGTTTGTGAAAGTTTATTAGGAGGAGCGGCACCGGGACCACCAGTACCACCCCTGATTTGGTGAACTAAGGAATGCTAGATATTTGCAACTTGCATGAGGTTTCAGGGCATTGAAAAATTGTTCCATGCTTGCAGGACTTTTGAGTATCCTATCAGATATTCATACAGATGAAAAACCTATTTATTGCTATGTTCAACTAATACCCACTTCTACTTTACCTGTTATTATAAAAGCTTATTCACATGTGCATGTACACTGAATTTTTCAAAATCAAACTATCAAGTAAATTTAGTGAAAATTGTTTTCTTAAACTTTGCCAATTACTGGTCACTGGTAGCTCCCTTTATGGTATTTGCTGCATCAATACAACAACCTCGTGTAGGTTTGCATTGGTAGCTGATGAGTTTACAGATTTGCATGGTTCTCTGAACAGGTATCAGACTTGACTTCTTCATATCTTCATTATGTAGCAATGCTCAGATATTTATATTTCAAAATACTTGCTATTTTATTATGAAGAACTTTCTTTTTATCTCTGTTTTATAGTTGGGACATTGCACTGGTTTTTTAAATGATGTGCTTAGAATGGTTATAAGATCTACAAATTTTATGTCACTATAGTAAATGGGTTACAAAATATTTGTTATAAAAAGGAGGCACTATGTCTGATAAGGTTGAAAACAATTGCTTTTTGGCACCAAGGCATGAATGCATTAGTTGGAAATTTTTTTCAATGATAAATCTAGAGATTATTTTAATAGAACAGTTATTTCCAATGAGGAAAATAGTATCTCAGGGATTTTTAAATATGTGGTGATAAGCCCTTAGTGCCTCCTTCTTATGTGTATGGATGAAGAGTGTTCAAAACAATTTGTCATATGCACAGAAATACAAAAGATGAAACCTAAAGAGATTATACATTAGTCTCTTAAGAGTAAAACTGACGGAGAGAAGCAGTATACCTTTCACAGAGGCAGATATTTTCAAAGCCATGTGTGACAGGTACAGGGACAAATCCCGTTAATAAGTAAGAGGATTTGTGCTTGGCTCTGTCACATGCCACTTTGAAAACCTACCCTCAAACTGTCTATAAATTTTCATGCCCATCTTTTTCTCCTTGCTTTTTCCAGAGCATCTGATTTTTTTGTACACCATTTTCCCCTGCTTTATCTTGTGGCATCCTTTAATAATTTGTAGAGGTGGTATGTGTACTGTGATTTTGTGGCTACTTTATTGTTAACAAAACAATATTTGCTGATTTTTCACTGTCCCTTTATACTGCTTTGTTATGGGACATTTTTATATCACTATGACTTCTGAATATGAAAAAAAAATCTGCCTAGTGGAAATTAAGAAGAAAAGTAGCATTTATCACATTGGTTAGCTTTCTCTTTTAAAATACGATTATTTTTTAAGAAAAAGAACATTAAAATGTAATTTTTTGATGCATTATCTGGAACAAAAAAATTGTTCATTTATTCTAGTTATGAATTGTTTGAAATCATTGATTAAGTCTAGCGGTATTTAACTATTTTTTAAAGTAAAGTCAAACCAACTTCAATCCTAATTACTGTTGGGTTGTCTTTGCTTCTGAACCTTGACCCTGGTACCTCATCATATGTGAATATGCTCATGGAAGTAGAGGGACACACATTTTAGTAGAACATCTTCTGATCTATAACTTGGTACAGGGTGATGCTGAACTCTTTTTCACTCTGTCAAAGATGATTTGCTTTTTGGCAGTTTATATTTGATAATTTGGAATTGAAATAAAATAACTCTAAGGTACTTTTCTTCTGTTAAATATATGATAATAAATAAAAATCTGGAGATTTTGCTGGTAGAAATCAAGTACTTCAAAGTTCAGTATTATTTTAAGATGAGTTTCTGGGGGAAAAAAAAGAAAAGTTGTTCCTGAAAGGTGTTTTAAAGTGGGCAGTTCCAAATACAAATCATTTCTCTCTGGAATTTCTGTTTTTCTGCCTTAAGAATATTGTTGATACCTAGAACCTATTGGACTGAAAGTATTTTCTAGAAGAGTAGCAATATACATCTGACACCATTCTTCACTCCTCTTTAAGTACAGACTTAGGCTGTCCTTCCACAGCATCTAACAACTGGACGAAAAGTAGAAAGCTAAGCTGATTTGCCAGATGGTTTGTCTACATTAAGCCTAGCATCTGGATATTTTTTAAACATTTAGATGATTGGCTGAGTTTTTCACATTGCATCTACATATTTTTCGGATGTCATTGATGTGTGGGTCTGTATGTTTGCGTACGTGTGTGTGTGTGTGTATGGGCAAGCATGTGTGTGGAAAAACATGCTACCATTTAGATAAAACAAGCCAGAAACTAGTGCAATGGGTTTTGAATGTCACACATTTTTATTTCTCATCTTGAACTATGCTTGTGTGAGTACTCAGTCCCTTCAGTCATGTGTGACTCTGTGACGCAGTGGACTCTAGCTCACCAAGCTCCTCTGTCCAGGGGACTCTCCAGGCAAGAATCCTGGAATGGGTTCCCATGCCATCCTCCAGGGGACCTTCCCAACCCAGGGATCAAACCCATGTCTCCTGCATTGCAGTTGGATTCTTTACTGCTGAGCCACCAGAGAAGGTCATCTTGAGCTATAATAAAAATGAAATAGATGAGTACACAGCAGTGGTTACATTGCGGGGGCTTCCCTGGTGGCTCAGAGGTTAAAGCATCTGCCTGCAATGCAGGAGACCTGGGTTCGATCCCTGGGTCAGGAAGATTCCCCTGGAGAAGGAAATGGCAACCCACTCCAGTATTCTTGCTTGGAGAATCCCATGGACAGAGGAGCCTGGTGGGCTACAGTCCACGGGGTCACAAAGAGTCAGACACGACTGAGTGACTTCACTTTCAGTTTCAGTTTATGAAAATTTGAAAGTACAGTATCTTACTGACATATTCCTATTGCTTTTAATAAGTTTTATTATCAATAGACCAATCCTGAAAATTGTTAGGGTGTAGTCCTCACTCTGCCATTACATGCCAGCGAGACTCTAAACTATATGACTAACCCTAGAATATTAACTGTGGACCTTCTTTGGGCAACAGGATTCTGGAATGAACCTAATGCAGATCCTACCCTTACGGAAGATATCAGACAAATTCTTAAATACACGATGAAGTCCAATAAATTGCAGTGCAAATATGCTGTGCTTTAGGAACATAAGTGAACATAAAATTACAATTCAAGAAAGTCCTAAAAGTCCTTACAGAGAAAGTACCATTGAGAGGGCCTCAAGGGCTGGGAAGAATTTAGTATGTGGAGATAAGCAGAATCCCCAGAGGTGAAAAAGTACTGAATGTCTTTTGGAAGCAGCTCCACATTTTGGTCAGCACATTAGGCACATTTCCATGACACAAATTGCATGTTCAATTCATGCAGAGGATAGCAGGTCATGCTAAGGAATATGAATTTTAAGCTATGTCAATAAGGGGTAATTTTGAGATATTTGACTATGACATAAAATGATGGATGTTGGGCAATGAGAAGTTACTTGGGCAGGAATTAGAGGAAGATGGATTGGCATGCGGAAACTTAGCTTCAAGGAAGCTGACAAAGAAACTAAAATATGTTATGTTTCATGAATTTGCAAGACATCCTTTCTATGTCTAAGTTTACTCATCAATAAGATCAATGGGCTGGACTTGATTTATTTTATAGTCCTGTTCCAGCTTTTATTTTCTGAGTCAATATTTTCTAAATTGTGTTCTATTGAATGCTCTTTCTGGTAGATAACAACATGTGTTATGTTAATTAAAAGAAGAAGATTTCTGTGATTGAACTATTTTGATAAGCACTGAGTAAAATAGTATTAATTTTGTTTTTGAGAGTACTTCTCAGAGCCTTATTCTGATAATGTTGATTAATGCTTTTTATACACCAAGGGTTTCCCAGGTAGCACTAGTGTAAAGAATCTGCCTGCCAATGCAGGAGACATATGAGATGTGGGTTCAGTCCTTGGGTCAGGAAGATTCCCTCGAGGAGGGTATAGCAACCCACTCCAGTATTCTTGCCTGGAGAGTCCCACAGACAGAGGAGCCTGGCGAGCTATAGTCCATGGGGTCCAAAAGAGTTGGACACAACTGAAGTGACTTAGGACACAGGCATAGTTTTCCAAGGTGGAAAGTGTATGTGTATTGATTTCCAAGATTACATGACCATAGGACCCTTCCAGTTTACATCGTTTGGTGCAAGCATTTACGAAACATGTGTTGTTGTTGTTGTTTTTTTTTCCCCTTGTCCCACTATGCATAACAGATTCTTTACTGAAATTGTAATAGGCCTTGGTTCTCTGTTTTAAGTGATCCATGCAAGGTAACTTTAGAAACTCGGGTAGTATTTACAAGAATTTCAATGGAATCTTTTCCACGATACATTAAAAGCCATGTAGGGAAGACAAATATATAAAGTATGCATTCAGCTCATGCCATAAGCCACTGGCATTTGAAAGTGGAATCATTTCCTCAACTATCCAAGAAGTTTGATGCTTCTTATAGTGTGGGCTAGCATGATAGCCAAACTCTTGAGTGAAAGTATTTCTCCTCTGTTTGGAAAGATAAATCTCTGACTGCCTGGCACTTTTTGGAGGAGGAAAGGCATAGCGTAGTGAGAAAGGAAGGATCAACTGACTAGACAGTAGCCTGGTGCCATCAACCCTTGGCTTTCTGTAGGATGGTAGATGTCATGACCAGAAGGGCCACACATCTATCAAAGTAAGCTTGAAATGTTCTTCTCAGAAGAGAAGAGTTTTATGGTGAGTCTTAAGTAAGATATGACACTTGTCAGAGAAAAATAAGAAAATCGTTCCAGACGGTTGAGATTGTGAGAAGAAGGTGAAGAGGTCAGAGGAGACAATGACTAGAGAGAAAAAGGAGAGGAGTGGTGAAACTCCTCGGGGGCTTGGACAGGTAGCTTCCGCTTCAACTGAATGACAATGAGATGCTGGTAAAGAGACCCAATAAAAAAGAAATTCTTCGTATTTTAGCATGCACATCCAATCTTTCAGAAATTTCACTTGAAATTGACTAGAAGGAGTTGTCAGGTAGGAAAAATTCATAATCAAATGGCTTCACATTTAAAAGGAGAAGAGATCCCAGTGCATGTAGGCTGCTGTTGGTTGCTTTCTCCCCACTTTGCCTGTTTAAGCCTTGCTGCTGTATGTACTAACAGTTCCCTCTACTGTCTACTAGCAAGATGGTGATAATGCAGTCAACACTGCTTGATTTAGTGTTCGCTATCTTAACCATCTTAGAGACATACTGAAATGAGGCATAATGCTCTTTTCATTAACTACTTTCTAGACCTGGAAGCAAGACAAATTTTCAGTTCATTCATTTTTTTAAAAGTCAAAATAGATCTCTTCAGATACTGAAAATAAGTGTTTAATTCTACCTAAACCTGAATTTCCAGAACAAAACAAAACAAAACAAAAGGGCTGGTCTATTAAACACTTGGAAGCGAAAAGACAAGTCTGCACGGTTCAGCTACAGCATCAGCAGCCTGTCCAAGCACTCTGGCGCTACAGTTGCATGCATACTCTGGGCCCAAGTTTTGGCTATATGATCTTGGCTAAATTATTTTCCTTGGTATTTGTTGGTGTATTTGTCTTTAAAAGTAATATTTTCATGAACAGAGTCGCTTTAGTTTTGAAAACTGCTGTGTATGTAAAGACCCTGCTACAGTTCTGGGACCACAATAAGGTTCAAATTCTGCCACTTTAGCTCCTGGATTTGTCATTTATTTAGCAAACAAATAAATTTATTAATTACTTTCTAAATGCTGCAGATATAATAGTATGCAAAACAAAGTTCCTGCCCTTATCAAAATTATATTCCAGTTAGGGAAGATGGATAATATATAAGCATGAACATATGGTATATCAGCTATTGATAAATACTGTGGCATTAGGAGTCAAATTACCATTTATTTTAATCATTGGTAGTTTGTTTTATCTACATGACTAAGGATGCATTTCTCTACTGAATGAATGTGAAGGCCGTTGTGTTATAATTAGGACATAGCAGTATGCTCCTATTATTTATGGACCAAACCAGGATTCTTTGGGGAGGGAAAGGGGAGTATGGTTATCATATAGGGACAATAGATGCAAATTCACACTGTCTTAGGTAAACTAGGGAGATGCAATTACCCCAGTAATCAGGGACTTGAGTAGAAGCATTTCTGGCAGGCAGTACTGATGTCAGTGTAGTTTGGCGTACATAGCATTAGGCAAAAATGACGTAGCACAAGCGGTAAACTTCTGAACAGCATAAGATTGATAGTGGCCTGGGGCTAAATGGGATTCATAAATAGAGGACCTGAGAGTCAACTGAGAAGTTCTTGTCCTGATGGAAGTAAGTTGCCAGGCTGGCTGTTTCTATGCTGAGCTGCCCAGCTGCAAAGCGAGCAGATTCCACTTACATGGGTCCTCCTGGCGTGGCAGCCTGACCCCAGTTGGTCGGGTAGCTGTCCTTCGTGGAAAAATAGGAATGTGTTGTCCTGCAGGAGTCCACAGTGAGCCCAGACTGGATGATACGGATAGTAATCTCATCCTTATGTGAGGTTTAGTGAATGGCAGGCAGTGACTTCGCTTCCTCGGAGACTGGGTGAGGTTTTAGTCCTTAGAGCTCTCTGGACTGTCTTTGTTGAGGTCCTGTTTTTTCAAGCAACCTGTCTCCCTCCTCTTGAACTTCCCTTTGCCCTGTTCATCTTCCCTCTGCCGTGGATTATGGAAAAGCTCCTGATGACTGAGACCTTTGAATAGGGATAATGAAGAGAACCTCTATTTAGGTCTCAAAGGGGAAAAAAGTCTGAAAGTTTCCACTAAGTGCGAGTGAAGTCATGACTGGCACTTGAGTCCTTTTCTGTTTCCCTTGAGTCAGGTGTTTGTTGCCAGCTCTTGCTAAAAGTAATCATAGTTCTGATGTTTATAGTAGTTTAAGTGTCAAAATGCTTTACTTTAAAAAATCTACTTTCAGGGATGACAATGGCCTTGTCAGATATGTTGTTAAGTATCATCATTGTCGTTTTTCTCTGTTTACTGGTAACCCTATTTTATAGGCATTGGGTAGTACAAGGAGACTCATATAGAAAAGTTAAGAGGAGAGTCTGGGCTAAAATTCTGGACTGTTCTGATCTCTAGAGGGTATTTCTACATCCAGGAAACACACAACACTTTTGGATTTAATCATATGCTAAAAAAGACTGTGCTTGCTTAATAATTTTAGAAGTATTGTTTAAGACTGGACTTGTCATTTGTAATCTATTTTTCAGCAAAGGAATTAAGTTATTCTTTTTTTATTCATCTTCCATTTAACCATCCACCCAACACATATAGCTCAAATGCCTTTTGAGTAATGGCACAGACTTATGTGCTAATCTCAATACAATAGAAGTATAAGAAATAATCCTTAGCTTTTCAGTGAAATGATATAATGCAAATAACTTCCACACAGAAGACAATTCTGACAATCAATTATATAGTTTTTGTTTTAAGATAGGAATAATAATCACTATATCAACAATAGTAATATTTACACTGTTCTAACCACTTTACATCTATCATCTATTTAATAGTCACAACGTTATCTTTGAAAGAAAGAAAGAAAGTGAAGTCGCTCAGTTGTGTCCGACTCTTTGCGATCCCATGGACTATAGCCTACCAGACTCCTCCATCCATGGGATTTTCCAGGCAAGAGTACTGGAGTGGGTTGCCATTTCCTCCTCCAGGGGATCTTCCCAACCCAGGGACAGAACCCAGGTCTCTCGCATTGCAGGTAGACGCTTTACTGTCTGATCCCCCAGGGAAGCAGTCAGATATTATTATTATGCTCACTATAGAGATGAGGGAAGCTTAGAAACTTTCCTGAATTTGGACCTGCTCTCTTCAGAGATTACTCCCTAAACTATATAATGTCACTCACTGGTGCACAAGGAAATAATTCAGAATACCATGGAGAAGAGTGGGGACACTGATTTAATAGTAATCTCTGATCATATAACTGACCAGCAGCATGGTTTGGACATGCAATTTGTACCACTCAGCTTCTGTGTTTTTCACTGCAAACTAGGGACAGTAGAGGTTCCTTTGGGTTATTGAAAGGATTATATTCATCGCTCCTTCTCTTGACTAATTAAGTCATCTGATTTTTTACTATCTTATTATATTCCACTGTTCTGGGCATCAAGGAAAACATTGGTGAGCAAAAATGAGATGGTGCTTTTCCTTGGGAAATATGTTCATTTCAGTTCAGTTCAGTCGCTCAGTTGTGTCTGACTCTTTGCGACCCCATGAAATGCAGCACGCCAGGCCTCCCTGTCCATCACCAACTCCGGGAGTTCACTCAGACTCACGTCCATCGAGTCAGTGATGCCATACAGCCATCTCATCCTCTGTCATCCCCTTCTCCTCCTGCCCTCAATCCCTCCCAGCATCAGAGTCTTTTCCAGTGAGTCACCTCTTCTCATGAGGTGGCCAAAGTATTGGAGTTTCAGCTTTAGCATCATTCCTTCCAAAGAAATCCCAGGACTGATCTCCTTTAGGATGGACTGGTTGGATCTCCTTGCAGTCCAAGGGACTCTCAAGAGTCTTCTCCAACACCGCAGTTCAAAAGCATCAATTCTTCGGCACTCAGCTTTCTTCACAGTCCAACTCTGACATCCATACATGACCACGGGAAAACCATAGCCTTGACTGTTGGCAAAGTAATGTCTCTGCTTTTGAATATGCTATCTAGGTTGGTCATAACTTTTCTTCCAAGGAGTAAGCGTCTTTTAATTTCATGGCTGCAATCACCATCTGCAGTGATTTTGGAGCCCAGAAAAATAAAGTCTGACACTGTTTCCACTGTTTCCCATCTATTTCCCATGAAATGATGGAACCGGATGCCATGATCTTTGTTTTCTGAATGTTGAGCTTTAAGCCATCTTTTTCACTCTCCTCTTTCATTTTCATCAAGAGGCTTTTAGTTCCTCTTCACTTTCTGCCATAAGGGTGGTATCATCTGGATATCTGAGGTTATTGATATTTCTCCCGGCAATCTTGATTCCAGCTTGTGTTTCTTCTAGTTCAGCGTTTTTCATGATGTACTCTGCATAGAAGTTAAATAAGCAGGGTGACAATATACAGCCTTGACGTACTCCTTTTCTTATTTGGAACCAGTCTGTTGTTCCATGTCCAGTTCTAACTCTTGCTTTCTGACCTGCATACAGATTTCTCAAGAGGCAGGTCAGCTGTAACTAAGCAAAATAAACAAAGGAAAAACATAAGCAAGTAGAAAAATAGCAAACTACAGCATTTACTATGCAAGAATTGGAATAAGGAGATGAAGAATGAGAGGGTCACACTGACAGATTATCAGTTCCATGGTTAAAGCGGTTGTATCTGTCTAGCTCATCACTGTATCCTCAATGGCTACAAGCATTCAAGAAACAATAATTGAATGAAATGTGGAAGACCTAGGTTCAATCCCTGGGTCGGGAAGATCCCCTGAAAAAGGGAATGGCTACTCACTCCAGTATTCCTGCCTGGAGAATTTTATAGACCGAGGAGCCTACAGTCCATGGGGTTGCAAAAAGTCAAAGATACAACTGAGTGACTAACGCTTTCTATCTGGTTCATCACTATATCCTCAATGCCTAGAAGGTTACGACCATTCAAGAAATATCAATTGAATGCATATATAAATGAAAGAAAAAGGTAGAATTGTCTATGAGGACAGCTTTAAAGAGGTGAGAGATAAGTTATGATCTAAAATATGAGAAGAGTTGACCATGTCACATACAGGGGGAAAACACTTTCTAGGTAAAGAAAATACATGAACAAAAATCCAGAAGTGGGTGAGGCAGGTTGTCTTTCTCTACCTTGGCACTGTATTGCGAGAAAAATGTCCCATGAGAATATGAAACCCTTGAATTGGGGTTCCAGGTCAGAACATTGGGCAGGAAAACTGGCTCTGGAGAGACATTCCCTCAACTTGCTGCTACTGCTGCTGCTACTAAGTCGCTTCAGTCGTGTCCGACTCTGTGTGACCCCATAGACGGCAGCCCACCAGGCTCCCCCGTCCCTGGGATTCTCCAGGCAAGAACACTGGAGTGGGTTGCCATTTCCTTCTCCAATGCAGGAAAGTGAAAAGTGAAAGTGAAGTCACTCAGTTGTGCCCAACTCTTAGCGATCCCATGGATCGCTACCTACCAGGCTCCTCTGTCCATTGATTTTCCAGGCAAGAGTACTGGAGTGGGGTGCCATTGCCTTCTCCGTCCCTCAACTTGGACCACATAAAATAACCACAGAGAGAGCCCTAGGAGGAAGAGGTTATTTTTTTAAATTATACAATATGGCATCATACACTGGAATAAGAATTCACAGGTAGAACTAACAGAAGGATGAGAGGCACCACAAATTCAGACAGTAGAAAAGCCTGACGAATAAAGTAATAAGCATGTTTAAAATAATGAATGATATTGAGCAAGACTCAATAAAGCTATATACAAACATGAAGCAAATATTTTAATATAGCTTTGGATATCTTTTACATCCCTTTTGTTAATTACTATTAAAGATATATTAATACCACCATACGCACAGCAGTTAATCAACAGGAACAGTTTAGAATATAAAACTCTGACCTTATATATTAGATTTGACAGATTTGCCCATTTACACATATTAGTTGCATTATTTCTTTCCCTGAAACTTCCCATTTTATATTGCTTTACTTAATGTGCATTTCAGTTCTTCACCATGTCACAGCATAAGCACAATGGCTTATATTTAGTATTCTCTAAAAATACAAAGGAAAAACTAAAAGCAGAGGACTATGATTGATTGTACATTTAAATAAATGCACTGCAGATTGAGACAAATGCTCCAAGCGTGTGTGTTTCAATCACTGTATCGTCACACAATTGAATAAACACACATGTACAATACAATGTTTAATTGAGTGCAGCAAGTACATTTATTTTAGTGATTGCACCATTGCATATTCAAGCAAATGCACTGAGTTCACTTTGGTGAAGCTGAAGTTCTATACACACCTATAAGTTTTAAATCTCCCACTGACTTTGATAGATCACAAATACCCACATATTTTAAATGATTAAAATGAAGTGTTTTAAGTCACAAAATTTACTTCTGATAGCTTTAAATAAATTTGGAAGGAATTCTGGTTGTGAACTCCCTAAAGAAAAAAACTCAAAAACTATAAATATTTCTTTTCCTTAAAGTGTCACTCTGGGTCTCAGTGAGGATGAAACAGGACATTTCCTCTGTGCCTGAGTAGCTTTTCTAAGACTGTCTTGTCTGGAAATTTCAATTTCAACTCCTTAGGCATCAAGCGTTGGACTCATTTGGCTTTAGGATTGTTTGCACAGCTTTAGTCAAACTCAGTATCACCTTGTGCGTACATGCACATCTGAGGGCCAGATCTGGGCTATTAGGCCTAAAGACCCAAATGGGTCTTGCTAGCTTCCTTCATGCCTCCTTCATGCTCTTTTTCCAAAGTCTTTTTCAGAAGTGCTGCCATACACAGACTTCTGTGTCCTTTACATTAGTAGTATCTTTAAAAGAAGAAAAAAGAAAGAAAAACCTCAATATTAGTCCTGCTTTTCTATGTCAGCTTTCTAACATCTGTTTCATTTTCCAGGTGTGACGGACAAGTGGTAAGAACCAGTCAGAACCAGGTACCCAAAAAGAGGTTGCTTCAAGTAACAAGTTTTATAGTTTGAGCCTTTCTCCATGAATGTGTTAGCTTTCATTTTTATTCTTTCTTTAATAGGTATTTAACCTATTAATTAAAAAAAATTAAGCTGTTAACTCTTCACATTAAAGATTTATTAGTTGGAGAAATTCTTCTGCTAGATAGTTCTAACAGAAATGCTACAATGTTAGTCTAGGTGAGTAAGTTCTATAAATTTGATTTCAGGCAATGTTACTTGGAGAAAAGATACTTTGCCATAAAGGTTTGGAAAAATTATACATGATGACAATATTAGCTAACTTTGATTAAGTGCTTTCTGATTATTTGTCTGTGTTAATTGTTCTGAGGTCCTGTTTTTGACCCCACTTTCCAGATGAGGAAACAGTTTAAAATGTAAAATAACCTCCTTATGCATTTCCTGCATATAGATGCACAGAATTCATTAAGAAGTTCTGATATGAATTAACCTGGTTAACTTTATTTAGCTTAATTTTTACCAGACTTATTATATGATGGAACATCTGCATCTAAGATTTTGTAACATCATACTGGACTTATTTTAAACACTTTATACTAGGAAAGCAAAAATAAAAGATTTACTGCTTTTGTAAGTGTTAATTTTAAAATG